>NW_027440236.1:0-186023 GCF_031893055.1 Leptodactylus fuscus | reverse complement strand
TAAGACATTATGTAATATAAGGGGCACTGTATATTATAATAACAGAGGACATTATGTAATATAAAGGGCACTGTATATTATAATAACAGAGGACATTATATAATGATAGGGGGCACTGTATATTATAATATCAGAGGACATTATGTAATGATGGGGGACACTGTATATTATAATAACAGAGGACATTATGTATTGATAGGGGCACTGTATATTATAATAAAAGAGGACATTATATAATGATAGGGGGCACTGTATATTATAATAACAGAGGAAATTATGTAATATGAGGGGCACTGTATATTATAATAACAAAGGACATTATGTAATGATAGGGGGCACTGTATATTATAATAACAAAGGACATTATGTATTGATAGGGGCACTGTATATTATAATAAGAGAGGACATTATATATTGATAGGGGGCACTGTATATTATAATTACAGAGGAAATTATGTATTATAAGGGGCACTGTATATTATAATAACAGAGGACATTATGTAATGATAGTGGGCACTGTATATTATAACAGAGGACATTATGTAATATATGGGGCACTGTATATTATAATAACAGAGGACATTATGTAATATAAGGGGCACTGTATATTATATTAACAGAGGACATTATATAATGATAGGGGGCACTGTATATTATAATATCAGAGGACATTATGTAATATAAGGGGCACTGTATATTATAATAACAGAGGACATTATGTAATATAAGGGGCACTGTATATTATAATAACAGAGGACATTATATAATGATAGGGGGCACTGTATATTATAATAACAGAGGACATTATGTAATATAAGGGGCACTGTATATTATAATAACAGAGGACATTATGTAATGATAGGGGGCACTGTATATTATAATAACAGAGGACATTATGTAATATAAGGGGCACTGTATATTATAATAACAGAGGACATTATGTAATATAAGGGGCACTGTATATTATAGTAACAGAGGACATTATGTAATGATAGGGGGCACTGTATATTATAATAACAGAGGACATTATGTAATATAAGGGGCACTGTATATTATAATAACAGAGGACATTATATAATGATAGGGGGCACTGTATATTATAATATCAGAGGACATCATGTAATATAAGGGGCACTGTATATTATAATAACAGAGGACATTATGTAATATAAGGGGCACTGTATATTATAATAAGAAAGGACATTATGTAATGATAGGGGGGCACTGTATATTATAATAAGAGAGGACATTATATAATTATAGGGGGCACTGTATATTATAATAAGAGAGGACATTATGTAATATAAGGGGCACTGTATATTATAATAACAGAGAACATTATGTAATGATAGGGGGCACTGTATATTATAATAACAGAGGACATTATGTATTAATTGGGGGCACTGTATATTATAATAACAGAGGACATTATGTAATGATAGGGGGCACTGTATATTATAATAAGAGAGGACATTATATAATGATAGGGGGCACTGTATATTATAATAACAGAGGACATTATGTAATATAAGGGGCACTGTATATTATAATAACAGAGGACATTATGTAATGATATGGGGGCACTTTATATTATAATAACAGAGGACATTATGTAATATAAGGGGCACTGTATATTATAATAACAGAGGACATTATGTAATGATAGGGGGCACTGTATATTATAATAACAGAGGACATTATTTAATGATTGGGGGCACTGTATATTATAATAAGAGAGGACATTATATAATGATAGGGGGCACTGTATATTATAATAATAGAGGACATTTTGTAATATAAGGGGCACTGTATATTATAATAACAGAGGACATTATGTAATATAAGGGGCACTGTATATTATAATAACAGAGGACATTATGTAATATAAGGGGCACTGTATATTATAATAACAGAAGACATTATGTAATATAAGGGGCACTGTATATTATAATAACAGAGGACATTATGTAATATAAAGGGCACTGTATATTATAATAACAGAGGACATTATATAATGATAGGGGGCACTGTATATTATAATATCAGAGGACATTATGTAATGATGGGGGGACACTGTATATTATAATAACAGAGGACATTATGTATTGATAGGGGCACTGTATATTATAATAAAAGAGGACATTATATAATGATAGGGGGCACTGTATATTATAATAACAGAGGAAATTATGTAATATGAGGGGCACTGTATATTATAATAACAAAGGACATTATGTAATGATAGGGGGCACTGTATATTATAATAACAAAGGACATTATGTATTGATAGGGGCACTGTATATTATAATAAGAGAGGACATTATATATTGATAGGGGGCACTGTATATTATAATTACAGAGGAAATTATGTATTATAAGGGGCACTGTATATTATAATAACAGAGGACATTATGTAATGATAGTGGGCACTGTATATTATAACAGAGGACATTATGTAATATATGGGGCACTGTATATTATAATAACAGAGGACATTATGTAATATAAGGGGCACTGTATATTATATTAACAGAGGACATTATATAATGATAGGGGGCACTGTATATTATAATATCAGAGGACATTATGTAATATAAGGGGCACTGTATATTATAATAACAGAGGACATTATGTAATATAAGGGGCACTGTATATTATAATAACAGAGGACATTATATAATGATAGGGGGCACTGTATATTATAATAACAGAGGACATTATGTAATATAAGGGGCACTGTATATTATAATAACAGAGGACATTATGTAATGATAGGGGGCACTGTATATTATAATAACAGAGGACATTATGTAATATAAGGGGCACTGTATATTATAATAACAGAGGACATTATGTAATATAAGGGGCACTGTATATTATAGTAACAGAGGACATTATGTAATGATAGGGGGCACTGTATATTATAATAACAGAGGACATTATGTAATATAAGGGGCACTGTATATTATAATAACAGAGGACATTATATAATGATAGGGGGCACTGTATATTATAATATCAGAGGACATCATGTAATATAAGGGGCACTGTATATTATAATAACAGAGGACATTATGTAATATAAGGGGCACTGTATATTATAATAAGAAAGGACATTATGTAATGATAGGGGGCACTGTATATTATAATAAGAGAGGACATTATATAATTATAGGGGGCACTGTATATTATAATAAGAGAGGACATTATGTAATATAAGGGGCACTGTATATTATAATAACAGAGAACATTATGTAATGATAGGGGGCACTGTATATTATAATAACAGAGGACATTATGTATTAATTGGGGGCACTGTATATTATAATAACAGAGGACATTATGTAATGATAGGGGGCACTGTATATTATAATAAGAGAGGACATTATATAATGATAGGGGGCACTGTATATTATAATAACAGAGGACATTATGTAATATAAGGGGCACTGTATATTATAATAACAGAGGACATTATGTAATGATATGGGGGCACTTTATATTATAATAACAGAGGACATTATGTAATATAAGGGGCACTGTATATTATAATAACAGAGGACATTATGTAATGATAGGGGGCACTGTATATTATAATAACAGAGGACATTATTTAATGATTGGGGGCACTGTATATTATAATAAGAGAGGACATTATATAATGATAGGGGGCACTGTATATTATAATAATAGAGGACATTATGTAATATAAGGGGCACTGTATATTATAATAACAGAGGACATTATGTAATGATAGGGGGCACTGTATATTATAATAACAGAGGACATTATGTAATATAAGGGGCACTTTATATTATAATAACAGAGGACATTATGTAATATAAGGGGCACTGTATATTATAATAACAGAGGACATTATGTAATGATAGGGGGCACTGTATATTATAATAACAGAGGACATTATGTAATATAAGGGGCACTGTATATTATAATAACAGAGGACATTATGTAATATAAGGGGCACTGTATATTATAATAACAGAGGACATTATGTAATGATAGGGGGCACTGTATATTATAATAACAGAGGACATTATGTAATGATAGGGGGCACTGTATATTATAATAACTGAGGACATTATGTAATATAAGGGGCACTGTATATTATAATAACAGAGGACATTATGTAATGATAGGGGGCACTGTATATTATAATAACAGAGGACATTATGTAATGATAGGGGGCACTGTATATTATAATAACAGAGGACATTATGTAATGATAGGGGGCACTGTATATTATAATAACAGAGGACATTATGTAATATATAGGGCACTGTATATTATAATAACAGAGGACATTATATAATGATAGGGGGCACTGTATATTATAATATCAGAGGACATTATGTAATGATAGGGGACACTGTATATTATAATAACAGAGGACATTATGTATTGATAGGGGCACTGTATATTATAATAAAAGAGGACATTATATAATGATAGGGGGCACTGTATATTATAATAACAGAGGAAATTATGTAATATGAGGGGCACTGTATATTATAATAACAAAGGACATTATGTAATGATAGGGGGCACTGTATATTATAATAACAGAAGACATTATGTAATATAAGGGGCACTGTATATTATAATAACAGAGGACATTATGTAATATATAGGGCACTGTATATTATAATAACAGAGGACATTATATAATGATAGGGGGCACTGTATATTATAATATCAGAGGACATTATGTAATGATAGGGGACACTGTATATTATAATAACAGAGGACATTATGTATTGATAGGGGCACTGTATATTATAATAAAAGAGGACATTATATAATGATAGGGGGCACTGTATATTATAATAACAGAGGAAATTATGTAATATGAGGGGCACTGTATATTATAATAACAAAGGACATTATGTAATGATAGGGGGCACTGTATATTATAATAACAAAGGACATTATGTATTGATAGGGGCACTGTATATTATAATAAGAGAGGACATTATATATTGATAGGGGGCACTGTATATTATAATTACAGAGGAAATTATGTATTATAAGGGGCACTGTATATTATAATAACAGAGGACATTATGTAATGATAGTGGGCACTGTATATTATAATAACAGAGGACATTATGTAATATATGGGGCACTGTATATTATAATAACAGAGGACATTATGTAATATAAGGGGCACTGTATATTATAATAACAGAGGACATTATATAATGATAGGGGGCACTGTATATTATAATATCAGAGGACATTATGTAATATAAGGGGCACTGTATATTATAGTAACAGAGGACATTATGTAATGATAGGGGGCACTGTATATTATAATAACAGAGGACATTATGTAATATAAGGGGCACTGTATATTATAATAACAGAGGACATTATATAATGATAGGGGGCACTGTATATTATAATATCAGAGGACATCATGTAATATAAGGGGCACTGTATATTATAATAACAGAGGACATTATGTAATATAAGGGGCACTGTATATTATAATAAGAAAGGACATTATGTAATGATAGGGGGCACTGTATATTATAATAAGAGAGGACATTATATAATTATAGGGGCACTGTATATTATAATAAGAGAGGACATTATGTAATATAAGGGGCACTGTATATTATAATAACAGAGGACATTATGTAATGATAGGGGGCACTGTATATTATAATAACAGAGGACATTATGTATTAATTGGGGGCACTGTATATTATAATAACAGAGGACATTATGTAATGATAGGGGGCACTGTATATTATAATAAGAGAGGACATTATATAATGATAGGGGGCACTGTATATTATAATAACAGAGGACATTATGTAATATAAGGGGCACTGTATATTATAATAACAGAGGACATTATGTAATGATATGGGGGCACTTTATATTATAATAACAGAGGACATTATGTAATATAAGGGGCACTGTATATTATAATAACAGAGGACATTATGTAATGATAGGGGGGCACTGTATATTATAATAACAGAGGACATTATTTAATGATTGGGGGCACTGTATATTATAATAAGAGAGGACATTATATAATGATAGGGGGCACTGTATATTATAATAATAGAGGACATTATGTAATATAAGGGGCACTGTATATTATAATAACAGAGGACATTATGTAATGATAGGGGGCACTGTATATTATAATAACAGAGGACATTATGTAATATAAGGGGCCCTGTATATTATAATAAGAGAGGACATTATGTAATGATAGGGGACACTGTATATTATAATAAGAGAGGACATTATATAATGATAGGGGGCACTGTATATTATAATAACAGAGGACATTATGTAATATAAGGGGCACTGTATATTATAATAACAGAGGACATTATGTAATGATAGGGGGCACTGTATATTATAATAACAGAGGACATTATGTAATATAAGGGGCACTTTATATTATAATAACAGAGGACATTATGTAATATAAGGGGCAATGTATAATATAATAACAGAGGACATTATGTAATGATAGGGGGCACTGTATATTATAATAACAGAGGACATTATGTAATTATTGGGGGCACTGTATATTATAATAAGAGAGGACATTATATAATGATAGGGGGCACTGTATATTATAATAATAGAGGACATTATGTAATGATTGGGGGCACTGTATATTATATTAACAGAGGACATTATGTAATGATAGGGGGCACTGTATATTATAATAACAGAGGACATTATGTAATATAAGGGGCACTGTATATTATAATAACAGAGGATATTATGTAATGATAGGGGACACTGTATATTATAATAAGAGAGGACATTATATAATGATAGGGGGCACTGTATATTATAATAACAGAGGACATTATGTAATATAAGGGGCACTGTATATTATAATAACAGAGGACATTATGTAATGATAGGGGGCACTGTATATTATAATAACAGAGGACATTATGTAATGATAGGGGGCACTGTATTTTATAATAACAGAGGACATTATGTAATGTAAGGGGCACTGTATATTATAACAACAGAGGACATTATGTAATATAAGGGGCACTGTATATTATAATAACAGAGGACATTATGTAATGATAGGGGGCACTGTATATTATAGTAACAGAGGACATTATGTAATGATAGGGGGCACTGTATATTATAACAACAGAGGACATTATGTAATATAAGGGGCACTGTATAATATAATAACAGAGGACATTATGTAATGATAGGGGGCACTGTATATTATAATAACAGAGGACATTATGTAATGATAGGGGGCACTGTATATTATAATAACAGAGGACATTATGTAATATAAGTGGCACTGTATATTATAATAACAGAGGACATTATGTTATATAAGGGGCACTGTATATTATAATAACAGAGGACATTACGTAATATAAGGGGCACTGTATATTATAATAACAGAGGACATTATGTAATATAAAGGGCACTGTATATTATAATAACAGAGGACATTATATAATGATAGGGGGCACTGTATATTATAATATCAGAGGACATTATGTAATGATAGGGGGCACTGTATATTATAATAACAGAGGACATTATGTATTGATAGGGGCACTGTATATTATAATAAAAGAGGACATTATATAATGATAGGGGGCACTGTATATTATAATAACAGAGGACATTATGTAATATAAGGGGCACTTTATATTATAATAACAGAGGACATTATGTAATATAAGGGGCACTGTATATTATAATAACAGAGGACATTATGTAATGATAGGGGGCACTGTATATTATAATAACAGAGGACATTATGTAATGATTGGGGGCACTGTATATTATAATAAGAGAGGACATTATATAATGATAGGGGGCACTGTATATTATAATAATAGAGGACATTATGTAATATAAGGGGCACTGTATATTATAATAACAGAGGACATTATGTAATGATAGGGGGCACTGTATATTATAACAACAGAGGACATAATGTAATATAAGGGGCACTGTATATTATAATAACAGAGGATATTATGTAATAATAGGGGACACTGTATATTATAATAACAGAGGACATTATGTAATGATAGGGGGCACTGTATATTATAATAACAGAGGACATTATGTAATATAAGGGGCACTGTATATTATAATAACAGAGGACATTATGTAATATAAGGGGCACTGTATATTATAATAACAGAGGACATTATGTAATGATAGGGGGCACTGTATATTATAATAACAGAGGACATTATGTAATATAAGGGGCACTGTATATTATAATAACAGAGGACATTATGTAACATAAGGGGCACTGTATATTATAATAACAGAGGACATTATGTAATGATAGGGGGCACTGTATATTATAATAACAGAGGACATTATGTAATGATAGGGGGCACTGTATATTATAATAACAGAGGACATTATGTAATATAAGGGGCACTGTATATTATAATAACAGAGGACATTATGTAATGATAGGGGACACTGTATATTATAATAACAGAGGACATTATGTAATGATAGGGGGCACTGTATATTATAATAACAGAGGACATTATGTAATATAAGGGGCACTGTATATTATAATAACAGAGGACATTATGTTATATAAGGGGCACTGTATATTATAATAACAGAGGACATTATGTAATATAAGGGGCACTGTATATTATAATAACAGAGGACATTATGTAATATAAGGGGCACTGTATATTATAATAACAGAAGACATTATGTAATATAAGGGGCACTGTATATTATAATAACAGAGGACATTATGTAATATAAAGGGCACTGTATATTATAATAACAGAGGACATTATATAATGATAGGGGGCACTGTATATTATAATATCAGAGGACATTATGTAATGATAGGGGACACTGTATATTATAATAACAGAGGACATTATGTATTGATAGGGGCACTGTATATTATAATAAAAGAGGACATTATATAATGATAGGGGGCACTGTATATTATAATAACAGAGGAAATTATGTAATATGAGGGGCACTGTATATTATAATAACAAAGGACATTATGTAATGATAGGGGGCACTGTATATTATAATAACAGAGGACATTATGTAATATAAGGGGCACTGTATATTATAATAACAGAGGACATTATATAATGATAGGGGGCACTGTATATTATAATATCAGAGGACATCATGTAATATAAGGGGCACTGTATATTATAATAACAGAGGACATTATGTAATATAAGGGGCACTGTATATTATAATAAGAAAGGACATTATGTAATGATAGGGGGCACTGTATATTATAATAAGAGAGGACATTATATAATTATAGGGGGCACTGTATATTATAATAAGAGAGGACATTATGTAATATAAGGGGCACTGTATATTATAATAACAGAGGACATTATGTAATGATAGGGGGCACTGTATATTATAATAACAGAGGACATTATGTATTAATTGGGGGCACTGTATATTATAATAACAGAGGACATTATGTAATGATAGGGGGCACTGTATATTATAATAAGAGAGGACATTATATAATGATAGGGGGCACTGTATATTATAATAACAGAGGACATTATGTAATATAAGGGGCACTGTATATTATAATAACAGAGGACATTATGTAATGATATGGGGGCACTTTATATTATAATAACAGAGGACATTATGTAATATAAGGGGCACTGTATATTATAATAACAGAGGACATTATGTAATGATAGGGGGCACTGTATATTATAATAACAGAGGACATTATTTAATGATTGGGGGCACTGTATATTATAATAAGAGAGGACATTATATAATGATAGGGGGCACTGTATATTATAATAATAGAGGACATTATGTAATATAAGGGGCACTGTATATTATAATAACAGAGGACATTATGTAATGATAGGGGGCACTGTATATTATAATAACAGAGGACATTATGTAATATAAGGGGCACTTTATATTATAATAACAGAGGACATTATGTAATATAAGGGGCACTGTATATTTTAATAACAGAGGACATTATGTAATGATAGGGGGCACTGTATATTATAATAACAGAGGACATTATGTAATATAAGGGGCACTGTATATTATAATAACAGAGGACATTATGTAATATAAGGGGCACTGTATATTATAATAACAGAGGACATTATGTAATGATAGGGGGCACTGTATATTATAATAACAGAGGACATTATGTAATGATAGGGGGCACTGTATATTATAATAACTGAGGACATTATGTAATATAAGGGGCACTGTATATTATAATAACAGAGGACATTATGTAATGATAGGGGGCACTGTATATTATAATAACAGAGGGCATTATGTAATGATAGGGGGCACTGTATATTATAATAACAGAGGACATTATGTAATGATAGGGGGCACTGTATATTATAATAACAGAGGAAATTATGTATTGATAGGGGCACTGTATATTATAATAAAAGAGGACATTATATAATGATAGGGGGCACTGTATATTATAATAACAGAGGAAATTATGTAATATAAGGGGCACTGTATATTATAATAACAAAGGACATTATGTAATGATAGGGGGCACTGTATATTATAATAACAGAGGACATTATGTAATGATAGGGGGCACTGTATATTATAATAACTGAGGACATTATGTAATATAAGGGGCACTGTATATTATAATAACAGAGGACATTATGTAATATAAGGGGCACTGTATATTATAATAACAGAGGACATTATGTAATGATAGGGGGCACTGTATATTATAATAACAGAGGACATTATGTAATGATAGGGGGCACTGTATATTATAATAACAGAGGACATTATGTAATGATAGGGGGCACTGTATATTATAATAACAGAGGACATTATGTAATATAAGTGGCACTGTATATTATAATAACAGAGGACATTATGTTATATAAGGGGCACTGTATATTATAATAAAAGAGGACATTATGTAATATAAGGGGCACTGCATATTATAATAACAGCGGACATTATGTAATATAAGGGGCACTGTATATTATAATAACAGAAGACATTATGTAATATAAGGGGCACTGTATATTATAATAACAGAGGACATTATGTAATATATAGGGCACTGTATATTATAATAACAGAGGACATTATATAATGATAGGGGGCACTGTATATTATAATATCAGAGGACATTATGTAATGATAGGGGACACTGTATATTATAATAACAGAGGACATTATGTATTGATAGGGGCACTGTATATTATAATAAAAGAGGACATTATATAATGATAGGGGGCACTGTATATTATAATAACAGAGGAAATTATGTAATATGAGGGGCACTGTATATTATAATAACAAAGGACATTATGTAATGATAGGGGGCACTGTATATTATAATAACAAAGGACATTATGTATTGATAGGGGCACTGTATATTATAATAAGAGAGGACATTATATATTGATAGGGGGCACTGTATATTATAATTACAGAGGAAATTATGTATTATAAGGGGCACTGTATATTATAATAACAGAGGACATTATGTAATGATAGTGGGCACTGTATATTATAATAACAGAGGACATTATGTAATATATGGGGCACTGTATATTATAATAACAGAGGACATTATGTAATATAAGGGGCACTGTATATTATAATAACAGAGGACATTATATAATGATAGGGGGCACTGTATATTATAATATCAGAGGACATTATGTAATATAAGGGGCACTGTATATTATAATAACAGAGGACATTATGTAATATAAGGGGCACTGTATATTATAATAACAGAGGACATTATATAATGATAGGGGGCACTGTATATTATAATAACAGAGGACATTATGTAATATAAGGGGCACTGTATATTATAATAACAGAGGACATTATATAATGATAGGGGGCACTGTATATTATAATAACAGAGGAAATTATGTAATATGAGGGGCACTGTATATTATAATAACAAAGGACATTATGTAATGATAGGGGGCACTGTATATTATAATAACAGAGGACATTATGTAATATAAGGGGCACTGTATATTATAATAACAGAGGACATTATATAATGATAGGGGGCACTGTATATTATAATATCAGAGGACATCATGTAATATAAGGGGCACTGTATATTATAATAACAGAGGACATTATGTAATATAAGGGGCACTGTATATTATAATAAGAAAGGACATTATGTAATGATAGGGGGCACTGTATATTATAATATCAGAGGACATCATGTAATATAAGGGGCACTGTATATTATAATAACAGAGGACATTATGTAATATAAGGGGCACTGTATATTATAATAACAGAGGACATTATGTTATATAAGGGGCACTGTATATTATAATAACAGAGGACATTATGTAATATAAGGGGCACTGTATATTATAATAACAGAGGACATTATGTAATATAAGGGGCACTGTATATTATAATAACAGAAGACATTATGTAATATAAGGGGCACTGTATATTATAATAACAGAGGACATTATGTAATATAAAGGGCACTGTATATTATAATAACAGAGGACATTATATAATGATAGGGGGCACTGTATATTATAATATCAGAGGACATTATGTAATGATAGGGGACACTGTATATTATAATAACAGAGGACATTATGTATTGATAGGGGCACTGTATATTATAATAAAAGAGGACATTATATAATGATAGGGGGCACTGTATATTATAATAACAGAGGAAATTATGTAATATGAGGGGCACTGTATATTATAATAACAAAGGACATTATGTAATGATAGGGGGCACTGTATATTATAATAACAGAGGACATTATGTAATATAAGGGGCACTGTATATTATAATAACAGAGGACATTATATAATGATAGGGGGCACTGTATATTATAATATCAGAGGACATCATGTAATATAAGGGGCACTGTATATTATAATAACAGAGGACATTATGTAATATAAGGGGCACTGTATATTATAATAAGAAAGGACATTATGTAATGATAGGGGGCACTGTATATTATAATAAGAGAGGACATTATATAATTATAGGGGGCACTGTATATTATAATAAGAGAGGACATTATGTAATATAAGGGGCACTGTATATTATAATAACAGAGGACATTATGTAATGATAGGGGGCACTGTATATTATAATAACAGAGGACATTATGTAATATAAGGGGCACTTTATATTATAATAACAGAGGACATTATGTAATATAAGGGGCACTGTATATTATAATAACAGAGGACATTATGTAATGATAGGGGGCACTGTATATTATAATAACAGAGGACATTATGTAATATAAGGGGCACTGTATATTATAATAACAGAGGACATTATGTAATGATAGGGGGCACTGTATATTATAATAACAGAGGACATTATGTAATGATAGGGGGCACTGTATATTATAATAACAGAGGACATTATGTAATGATAGGGGGCACTGTATATTATAATAACTGAGGACATTATGTAATATAAGGGGCACTGTATATTATAATAACAGAGGACATTATGTAATGATAGGGGGCACTGTATATTATAATAACAGAGGACATTATGTAATGATAGGGGGCACTGTATATTATAATAACAGAGGACATTATGTAATGATAGGGGGCACTGTATATTATAATAACAGAGGACATTATGTAATATATAGGGCACTGTATATTATAATAACAGAGGACATTATATAATGATAGGGGGCACTGTATATTATAATATCAGAGGACATTATGTAATGATAGGGGACACTGTATATTATAATAACAGAGGACATTATGTATTGATAGGGGCACTGTATATTATAATAAAAGAGGACATTATATAATGATAGGGGGCACTGTATATTATAATAACAGAGGAAATTATGTAATATGAGGGGCACTGTATATTATAATAACAAAGGACATTATGTAATGATAGGGGGCACTGTATATTATAATAACAGAAGACATTATGTAATATAAGGGGCACTGTATATTATAATAACAGAGGACATTATGTAATATATAGGGCACTGTATATTATAATAACAGAGGACATTATATAATGATAGGGGGCACTGTATATTATAATATCAGAGGACATTATGTAATGATAGGGGACACTGTATATTATAATAACAGAGGACATTATGTATTGATAGGGGCACTGTATATTATAATAAAAGAGGACATTATATAATGATAGGGGGCACTGTATATTATAATAACAGAGGAAATTATGTAATATGAGGGGCACTGTATATTATAATAACAAAGGACATTATGTAATGATAGGGGGCACTGTATATTATAATAACAAAGGACATTATGTATTGATAGGGGCACTGTATATTATAATAAGAGAGGACATTATATATTGATAGGGGGCACTGTATATTATAATTACAGAGGAAATTATGTATTATAAGGGGCACTGTATATTATAATAACAGAGGACATTATGTAATGATAGTGGGCACTGTATATTATAATAACAGAGGACATTATGTAATATATGGGGCACTGTATATTATAATAACAGAGGACATTATGTAATATAAGGGGCACTGTATATTATAATAACAGAGGACATTATATAATGATAGGGGGCACTGTATATTATAATATCAGAGGACATTATGTAATATAAGGGGCACTGTATATTATAATAACAGAGGACATTATGTAATATAAGGGGCACTGTATATTATAATAACAGAGGACATTATATAATGATAGGGGGCACTGTATATTATAATAACAGAGGACATTATGTAATATAAGGGGCACTGTATATTATAATAACAGAGGACATTATATAATGATAGGGGGCACTGTATATTATAATAACAGAGGAAATTATGTAATATGAGGGGCACTGTATATTATAATAACAAAGGACATTATGTAATGATAGGGGGCACTGTATATTATAATAACAGAGGACATTATGTAATATAAGGGGCACTGTATATTATAATAACAGAGGACATTATGTAATGATAGGGGGCACTGTATATTATAATAACAGAGGACATTATGTAATGATAGGGGGCACTGTATATTATAATAACTGAGGACATTATGTAATATAAGGGGCACTGTATATTATAATAACAGAGGACATTATGTAATGATAGGGGGCACTGTATATTATAATAACAGAGGGCATTATGTAATGATAGGGGGCACTATATATTATAATAACAGAGGACATTATGTAATGATAGGGGGCACTGTATATTATAATAACAGAGGAAATTATGTATTGATAGGGGCACTGTATATTATAATAAAAGAGGACATTATATAATGATAGGGGGCACTGTATATTATAATAACAGAGGAAATTATGTAATATAAGGGGCACTGTATATTATAATAACAAAGGACATTATGTAATGATAGGGGGCACTGTATATTATAATAACAGAGGACATTATGTAATATAAGGGGCACTGTATATTATAATAACAGAGGACATTATATAATGATAGGGGGCACTGTATATTATAATATCAGAGGACATCATGTAATATAAGGGGCACTGTATATTATAATAACAGAGGACATTATGTAATATAAGGGGCACTGTATATTATAATAAGAAAGGACATTATGTAATGATAGGGGGCACTGTATATTATAATAAGAGAGGACATTATATAATTATAGGGGGCACTGTATATTATAATAAGAGAGGACATTATGTAATATAAGGGGCACTGTATATTATAATAACAGAGGACATTATGTAATGATAGGGGGCACTGTATATTATAATAACAGAGGACATTATGTAATATAAGGGGCACTTTATATTATAATAACAGAGGACATTATGTAATATAAGGGGCACTGTATATTATAATAACAGAGGACATTATGTAATGATAGGGGGCACTGTATATTATAATAACAGAGGACATTATGTAATATAAGGGGCACTGTATATTATAATAACAGAGGACATTATGTAATATAAGGGGCACTGTATATTATAATAACAGAGGACATTATGTAATGATAGGGGGCACTGTATATTATAATAACAGAGGACATTATGTAATGATAGGGGGCACTGTATATTATAATAACTGAGGACATTATGTAATATAAGGGGCACTGTATATTATAATAACAGAGGACATTATGTAATGATAGGGGGCACTGTATATTATAATAACAGAGGACATTATGTAATGATAGGGGGCACTGTATATTATAATAACAGAGGACATTATGTAATGATAGGGGGCACTGTATATTATAATAACAGAGGACATTATGTAATATATAGGGCACTGTATATTATAATAACAGAGGACATTATATAATGATAGGGGGCACTGTATATTATAATATCAGAGGACATTATGTAATGATAGGGGACACTGTATATTATAATAACAGAGGACATTATGTATTGATAGGGGCACTGTATATTATAATAAAAGAGGACATTATATAATGATAGGGGGCACTGTATATTATAATAACAGAGGAAATTATGTAATATGAGGGGCACTGTATATTATAATAACAAAGGACATTATGTAATGATAGGGGGCACTGTATATTATAATAACAGAAGACATTATGTAATATAAGGGGCACTGTATATTATAATAACAGAGGACATTATGTAATATATAGGGCACTGTATATTATAATAACAGAGGACATTATATAATGATAGGGGGCACTGTATATTATAATATCAGAGGACATTATGTAATGATAGGGGACACTGTATATTATAATAACAGAGGACATTATGTATTGATAGGGGCACTGTATATTATAATAAAAGAGGACATTATATAATGATAGGGGGCACTGTATATTATAATAACAGAGGAAATTATGTAATATGAGGGGCACTGTATATTATAATAACAAAGGACATTATGTAATGATAGGGGGCACTGTATATTATAATAACAAAGGACATTATGTATTGATAGGGGCACTGTATATTATAATAAGAGAGGACATTATATATTGATAGGGGGCACTGTATATTATAATTACAGAGGAAATTATGTATTATAAGGGGCACTGTATATTATAATAACAGAGGACATTATGTAATGATAGTGGGCACTGTATATTATAATAACAGAGGACATTATGTAATATATGGGGCACTGTATATTATAATAACAGAGGACATTATGTAATATAAGGGGCACTGTATATTATAATAACAGAGGACATTATATAATGATAGGGGGCACTGTATATTATAATATCAGAGGACATTATGTAATATAAGGGGCACTGTATATTATAATAACAGAGGACATTATGTAATATAAGGGGCACTGTATATTATAATAACAGAGGACATTATATAATGATAGGGGGCACTGTATATTATAATAACAGAGGACATTATGTAATATAAGGGGCACTGTATATTATAATAACAGAGGACATTATATAATGATAGGGGGCACTGTATATTATAATAACAGAGGAAATTATGTAATATGAGGGGCACTGTATATTATAATAACAAAGGACATTATGTAATGATAGGGGGCACTGTATATTATAATAACAGAGGACATTATGTAATATAAGGGGCACTGTATATTATAATAACAGAGGACATTATATAATGATAGGGGGCACTGTATATTATAATATCAGAGGACATCATGTAATATAAGGGGCACTGTATATTATAATAACAGAGGACATTATGTAATATAAGGGGCACTGTATATTATAATAAGAAAGGACATTATGTAATGATAGGGGGCACTGTATATTATAATATCAGAGGACATCATGTAATATAAGGGGCACTGTATATTATAATAACAGAGGACATTATGTAATATAAGGGGCACTGTATATTATAATAACAGAGGACATTATGTTATATAAGGGGCACTGTATATTATAATAACAGAGGACATTATGTAATATAAGGGGCACTGTATATTATAATAACAGAGGACATTATGTAATATAAGGGGCACTGTATATTATAATAACAGAAGACATTATGTAATATAAGGGGCACTGTATATTATAATAACAGAGGACATTATGTAATATAAAGGGCACTGTATATTATAATAACAGAGGACATTATATAATGATAGGGGGCACTGTATATTATAATATCAGAGGACATTATGTAATGATAGGGGACACTGTATATTATAATAACAGAGGACATTATGTATTGATAGGGGCACTGTATATTATAATAAAAGAGGACATTATATAATGATAGGGGGCACTGTATATTATAATAACAGAGGAAATTATGTAATATGAGGGGCACTGTATATTATAATAACAAAGGACATTATGTAATGATAGGGGGCACTGTATATTATAATAACAGAGGACATTATGTAATATAAGGGGCACTGTATATTATAATAACAGAGGACATTATATAATGATAGGGGGCACTGTATATTATAATATCAGAGGACATCATGTAATATAAGGGGCACTGTATATTATAATAACAGAGGACATTATGTAATATAAGGGGCACTGTATATTATAATAAGAAAGGACATTATGTAATGATAGGGGGCACTGTATATTATAATAAGAGAGGACATTATATAATTATAGGGGGCACTGTATATTATAATAAGAGAGGACATTATGTAATATAAGGGGCACTGTATATTATAATAACAGAGGACATTATGTAATGATAGGGGGCACTGTATATTATAATAACAGAGGACATTATGTAATATAAGGGGCACTTTATATTATAATAACAGAGGACATTATGTAATATAAGGGGCACTGTATATTATAATAACAGAGGACATTATGTAATGATAGGGGGCACTGTATATTATAATAACAGAGGACATTATGTAATATAAGGGGCACTGTATATTATAATAACAGAGGACATTATGTAATATAAGGGGCACTGTATATTATAATAACAGAGGACATTATGTAATGATAGGGGGCACTGTATATTATAATAACAGAGGACATTATGTAATGATAGGGGGCACTGTATATTATAATAACTGAGGACATTATGTAATATAAGGGGCACTGTATATTATAATAACAGAGGACATTATGTAATGATAGGGGGCACTGTATATTATAATAACAGAGGACATTATGTAATGATAGGGGGCACTGTATATTATAATAACAGAGGACATTATGTAATGATAGGGGGCACTGTATATTATAATAACAGAGGACATTATGTAATATATAGGGCACTGTATATTATAATAACAGAGGACATTATATAATGATAGGGGGCACTGTATATTATAATATCAGAGGACATTATGTAATGATAGGGGACACTGTATATTATAATAACAGAGGACATTATGTATTGATAGGGGCACTGTATATTATAATAAAAGAGGACATTATATAATGATAGGGGGCACTGTATATTATAATAACAGAGGAAATTATGTAATATGAGGGGCACTGTATATTATAATAACAAAGGACATTATGTAATGATAGGGGGCACTGTATATTATAATAACAGAAGACATTATGTAATATAAGGGGCACTGTATATTATAATAACAGAGGACATTATGTAATATATAGGGCACTGTATATTATAATAACAGAGGACATTATATAATGATAGGGGGCACTGTATATTATAATATCAGAGGACATTATGTAATGATAGGGGACACTGTATATTATAATAACAGAGGACATTATGTATTGATAGGGGCACTGTATATTATAATAAAAGAGGACATTATATAATGATAGGGGGCACTGTATATTATAATAACAGAGGAAATTATGTAATATGAGGGGCACTGTATATTATAATAACAAAGGACATTATGTAATGATAGGGGGCACTGTATATTATAATAACAAAGGACATTATGTATTGATAGGGGCACTGTATATTATAATAAGAGAGGACATTATATATTGATAGGGGGCACTGTATATTATAATTACAGAGGAAATTATGTATTATAAGGGGCACTGTATATTATAATAACAGAGGACATTATGTAATGATAGTGGGCACTGTATATTATAATAACAGAGGACATTATGTAATATATGGGGCACTGTATATTATAATAACAGAGGACATTATGTAATATAAGGGGCACTGTATATTATAATAACAGAGGACATTATATAATGATAGGGGGCACTGTATATTATAATATCAGAGGACATTATGTAATATAAGGGGCACTGTATATTATAATAACAGAGGACATTATGTAATATAAGGGGCACTGTATATTATAATAACAGAGGACATTATATAATGATAGGGGGCACTGTATATTATAATAACAGAGGACATTATGTAATATAAGGGGCACTGTATATTATAATAACAGAGGACATTATATAATGATAGGGGGCACTGTATATTATAATAACAGAGGAAATTATGTAATATGAGGGGCACTGTATATTATAATAACAAAGGACATTATGTAATGATAGGGGGCACTGTATATTATAATAACAGAGGACATTATGTAATATAAGGGGCACTGTATATTATAATAACAGAGGACATTATATAATGATAGGGGGCACTGTATATTATAATATCAGAGGACATCATGTAATATAAGGGGCACTGTATATTATAATAACAGAGGACATTATGTAATATAAGGGGCACTGTATATTATAATAAGAAAGGACATTATGTAATGATAGGGGGCACTGTATATTATAATATCAGAGGACATCATGTAATATAAGGGGCACTGTATATTATAATAACAGAGGACATTATGTAATATAAGGGGCACTGTATATTATAATAACAGAGGACATTATGTTATATAAGGGGCACTGTATATTATAATAACAGAGGACATTATGTAATATAAGGGGCACTGTATATTATAATAACAGAGGACATTATGTAATATAAGGGGCACTGTATATTATAATAACAGAAGACATTATGTAATATAAGGGGCACTGTATATTATAATAACAGAGGACATTATGTAATATAAAGGGCACTGTATATTATAATAACAGAGGACATTATATAATGATAGGGGGCACTGTATATTATAATATCAGAGGACATTATGTAATGATAGGGGACACTGTATATTATAATAACAGAGGACATTATGTATTGATAGGGGCACTGTATATTATAATAAAAGAGGACATTATATAATGATAGGGGGCACTGTATATTATAATAACAGAGGAAATTATGTAATATGAGGGGCACTGTATATTATAATAACAAAGGACATTATGTAATGATAGGGGGCACTGTATATTATAATAACAGAGGACATTATGTAATATAAGGGGCACTGTATATTATAATAACAGAGGACATTATATAATGATAGGGGGCACTGTATATTATAATATCAGAGGACATCATGTAATATAAGGGGCACTGTATATTATAATAACAGAGGACATTATGTAATATAAGGGGCACTGTATATTATAATAAGAAAGGACATTATGTAATGATAGGGGGCACTGTATATTATAATAAGAGAGGACATTATATAATTATAGGGGGCACTGTATATTATAATAAGAGAGGACATTATGTAATATAAGGGGCACTGTATATTATAATAACAGAGGACATTATGTAATGATAGGGGGCACTGTATATTATAATAACAGAGGACATTATGTAATATAAGGGGCACTTTATATTATAATAACAGAGGACATTATGTAATATAAGGGGCACTGTATATTATAATAACAGAGGACATTATGTAATGATAGGGGGCACTGTATATTATAATAACAGAGGACATTATGTAATATAAGGGGCACTGTATATTATAATAACAGAGGACATTATGTAATATAAGGGGCACTGTATATTATAATAACAGAGGACATTATGTAATGATAGGGGGCACTGTATATTATAATAACAGAGGACATTATGTAATGATAGGGGGCACTGTATATTATAATAACTGAGGACATTATGTAATATAAGGGGCACTGTATATTATAATAACAGAGGACATTATGTAATGATAGGGGGCACTGTATATTATAATAACAGAGGACATTATGTAATGATAGGGGGCACTGTATATTATAATAACAGAGGACATTATGTAATGATAGGGGGCACTGTATATTATAATAACAGAGGACATTATGTAATATATAGGGCACTGTATATTATAATAACAGAGGACATTATATAATGATAGGGGGCACTGTATATTATAATATCAGAGGACATTATGTAATGATAGGGGACACTGTATATTATAATAACAGAGGACATTATGTATTGATAGGGGCACTGTATATTATAATAAAAGAGGACATTATATAATGATAGGGGGCACTGTATATTATAATAACAGAGGAAATTATGTAATATGAGGGGCACTGTATATTATAATAACAAAGGACATTATGTAATGATAGGGGGCACTGTATATTATAATAACAGAAGACATTATGTAATATAAGGGGCACTGTATATTATAATAACAGAGGACATTATGTAATATATAGGGCACTGTATATTATAATAACAGAGGACATTATATAATGATAGGGGGCACTGTATATTATAATATCAGAGGACATTATGTAATGATAGGGGACACTGTATATTATAATAACAGAGGACATTATGTATTGATAGGGGCACTGTATATTATAATAAAAGAGGACATTATATAATGATAGGGGGCACTGTATATTATAATAACAGAGGAAATTATGTAATATGAGGGGCACTGTATATTATAATAACAAAGGACATTATGTAATGATAGGGGGCACTGTATATTATAATAACAAAGGACATTATGTATTGATAGGGGCACTGTATATTATAATAAGAGAGGACATTATATATTGATAGGGGGCACTGTATATTATAATTACAGAGGAAATTATGTATTATAAGGGGCACTGTATATTATAATAACAGAGGACATTATGTAATGATAGTGGGCACTGTATATTATAATAACAGAGGACATTATGTAATATATGGGGCACTGTATATTATAATAACAGAGGACATTATGTAATATAAGGGGCACTGTATATTATAATAACAGAGGACATTATATAATGATAGGGGGCACTGTATATTATAATATCAGAGGACATTATGTAATATAAGGGGCACTGTATATTATAATAACAGAGGACATTATGTAATATAAGGGGCACTGTATATTATAATAACAGAGGACATTATATAATGATAGGGGGCACTGTATATTATAATAACAGAGGACATTATGTAATATAAGGGGCACTGTATATTATAATAACAGAGGACATTATATAATGATAGGGGGCACTGTATATTATAATAACAGAGGAAATTATGTAATATGAGGGGCACTGTATATTATAATAACAAAGGACATTATGTAATGATAGGGGGCACTGTATATTATAATAACAGAGGACATTATGTAATATAAGGGGCACTGTATATTATAATAACAGAGGACATTATATAATGATAGGGGGCACTGTATATTATAATATCAGAGGACATCATGTAATATAAGGGGCACTGTATATTATAATAACAGAGGACATTATGTAATATAAGGGGCACTGTATATTATAATAAGAAAGGACATTATGTAATGATAGGGGGCACTGTATATTATAATATCAGAGGACATCATGTAATATAAGGGGCACTGTATATTATAATAACAGAGGACATTATGTAATATAAGGGGCACTGTATATTATAATAACAGAGGACATTATGTTATATAAGGGGCACTGTATATTATAATAACAGAGGACATTATGTAATATAAGGGGCACTGTATATTATAATAACAGAGGACATTATGTAATGATAGGGGGCACTGTATATTATAATAACAGAGGACATTATGTAATATAAGGGGCACTTTATATTATAATAACAGAGGACATTATGTAATATAAGGGGCACTGTATATTATAATAACAGAGGACATTATGTAATGATAGGGGGCACTGTATATTATAATAACAGAGGACATTATGTAATATAAGGGGCACTGTATATTATAATAACAGAGGACATTATGTAATATAAGGGGCACTGTATATTATAATAACAGAGGACATTATGTAATGATAGGGGGCACTGTATATTATAATAACAGAGGACATTATGTAATGATAGGGGGCACTGTATATTATAATAACTGAGGACATTATGTAATATAAGGGGCACTGTATATTATAATAACAGAGGACATTATGTAATGATAGGGGGCACTGTATATTATAATAACAGAGGACATTATGTAATGATAGGGGGCACTGTATATTATAATAACAGAGGACATTATGTAATGATAGGGGGCACTGTATATTATAATAACAGAGGACATTATGTAATATATAGGGCACTGTATATTATAATAACAGAGGACATTATATAATGATAGGGGGCACTGTATATTATAATATCAGAGGACATTATGTAATGATAGGGGACACTGTATATTATAATAACAGAGGACATTATGTATTGATAGGGGCACTGTATATTATAATAAAAGAGGACATTATATAATGATAGGGGGCACTGTATATTATAATAACAGAGGAAATTATGTAATATGAGGGGCACTGTATATTATAATAACAAAGGACATTATGTAATGATAGGGGGCACTGTATATTATAATAACAGAAGACATTATGTAATATAAGGGGCACTGTATATTATAATAACAGAGGACATTATGTAATATATAGGGCACTGTATATTATAATAACAGAGGACATTATATAATGATAGGGGGCACTGTATATTATAATATCAGAGGACATTATGTAATGATAGGGGACACTGTATATTATAATAACAGAGGACATTATGTATTGATAGGGGCACTGTATATTATAATAAAAGAGGACATTATATAATGATAGGGGGCACTGTATATTATAATAACAGAGGAAATTATGTAATATGAGGGGCACTGTATATTATAATAACAAAGGACATTATGTAATGATAGGGGGCACTGTATATTATAATAACAGAAGACATTATGTAATATAAGGGGCACTGTATATTATAATAACAGAGGACATTATGTAATATATAGGGCACTGTATATTATAATAACAGAGGACATTATATAATGATAGGGGGCACTGTATATTATAATATCAGAGGACATTATGTAATGATAGGGGACACTGTATATTATAATAACAGAGGACATTATGTATTGATAGGGGCACTGTATATTATAATAAAAGAGGACATTATATAATGATAGGGGGCACTGTATATTATAATAACAGAGGAAATTATGTAATATGAGGGGCACTGTATATTATAATAACAAAGGACATTATGTAATGATAGGGGGCACTGTATATTATAATAACAAAGGACATTATGTATTGATAGGGGCACTGTATATTATAATAAGAGAGGACATTATATATTGATAGGGGGCACTGTATATTATAATTACAGAGGAAATTATGTATTATAAGGGGCACTGTATATTATAATAACAGAGGACATTATGTAATGATAGTGGGCACTGTATATTATAATAACAGAGGACATTATGTAATATATGGGGCACTGTATATTATAATAACAGAGGACATTATGTAATATAAGGGGCACTGTATATTATAATAACAGAGGACATTATATAATGATAGGGGGCACTGTATATTATAATATCAGAGGACATTATGTAATATAAGGGGCACTGTATATTATAATAACAGAGGACATTATGTAATATAAGGGGCACTGTATATTATAATAACAGAGGACATTATATAATGATAGGGGGCACTGTATATTATAATAACAGAGGACATTATGTAATATAAGGGGCACTGTATATTATAATAACAGAGGACATTATATAATGATAGGGGGCACTGTATATTATAATAACAGAGGAAATTATGTAATATGAGGGGCACTGTATATTATAATAACAAAGGACATTATGTAATGATAGGGGGCACTGTATATTATAATAACAGAGGACATTATGTAATATAAGGGGCACTGTATATTATAATAACAGAGGACATTATATAATGATAGGGGGCACTGTATATTATAATATCAGAGGACATCATGTAATATAAGGGGCACTGTATATTATAATAACAGAGGACATTATGTAATATAAGGGGCACTGTATATTATAATAAGAAAGGACATTATGTAATGATAGGGGGCACTGTATATTATAATATCAGAGGACATCATGTAATATAAGGGGCACTGTATATTATAATAACAGAGGACATTATGTAATATAAGGGGCACTGTATATTATAATAACAGAGGACATTATGTTATATAAGGGGCACTGTATATTATAATAAGAGAGGACATTATGTAATATAAGGGGCACTGTATATTATAATAACAGAGGACATTATGTAATGATAGGGGGCACTGTATATTATAATAACAGAGGACATTATGTAATATAAGGGGCACTTTATATTATAATAACAGAGGACATTATGTAATATAAGGGGCACTGTATATTATAATAACAGAGGACATTATGTAATGATAGGGGGCACTGTATATTATAATAACAGAGGACATTATGTAATATAAGGGGCACTGTATATTATAATAACAGAGGACATTATGTAATATAAGGGGCACTGTATATTATAATAACAGAGGACATTATGTAATGATAGGGGGCACTGTATATTATAATAACAGAGGACATTATGTAATGATAGGGGGCACTGTATATTATAATAACTGAGGACATTATGTAATATAAGGGGCACTGTATATTATAATAACAGAGGACATTATGTAATGATAGGGGGCACTGTATATTATAATAACAGAGGACATTATGTAATGATAGGGGGCACTGTATATTATAATAACAGAGGACATTATGTAATGATAGGGGGCACTGTATATTATAATAACAGAGGACATTATGTAATATATAGGGCACTGTATATTATAATAACAGAGGACATTATATAATGATAGGGGGCACTGTATATTATAATATCAGAGGACATTATGTAATGATAGGGGACACTGTATATTATAATAACAGAGGACATTATGTATTGATAGGGGCACTGTATATTATAATAAAAGAGGACATTATATAATGATAGGGGGCACTGTATATTATAATAACAGAGGAAATTATGTAATATGAGGGGCACTGTATATTATAATAACAAAGGACATTATGTAATGATAGGGGGCACTGTATATTATAATAACAGAAGACATTATGTAATATAAGGGGCACTGTATATTATAATAACAGAGGACATTATGTAATATATAGGGCACTGTATATTATAATAACAGAGGACATTATATAATGATAGGGGGCACTGTATATTATAATATCAGAGGACATTATGTAATGATAGGGGACACTGTATATTATAATAACAGAGGACATTATGTATTGATAGGGGCACTGTATATTATAATAAAAGAGGACATTATATAATGATAGGGGGCACTGTATATTATAATAACAGAGGAAATTATGTAATATGAGGGGCACTGTATATTATAATAACAAAGGACATTATGTAATGATAGGGGGCACTGTATATTATAATAACAAAGGACATTATGTATTGATAGGGGCACTGTATATTATAATAAGAGAGGACATTATATATTGATAGGGGGCACTGTATATTATAATTACAGAGGAAATTATGTATTATAAGGGGCACTGTATATTATAATAACAGAGGACATTATGTAATGATAGTGGGCACTGTATATTATAATAACAGAGGACATTATGTAATATATGGGGCACTGTATATTATAATAACAGAGGACATTATGTAATATAAGGGGCACTGTATATTATAATAACAGAGGACATTATATAATGATAGGGGGCACTGTATATTATAATATCAGAGGACATTATGTAATATAAGGGGCACTGTATATTATAATAACAGAGGACATTATGTAATATAAGGGGCACTGTATATTATAATAACAGAGGACATTATATAATGATAGGGGGCACTGTATATTATAATAACAGAGGACATTATGTAATATAAGGGGCACTGTATATTATAATAACAGAGGACATTATATAATGATAGGGGGCACTGTATATTATAATAACAGAGGAAATTATGTAATATGAGGGGCACTGTATATTATAATAACAAAGGACATTATGTAATGATAGGGGGCACTGTATATTATAATAACAGAGGACATTATGTAATATAAGGGGCACTGTATATTATAATAACAGAGGACATTATATAATGATAGGGGGCACTGTATATTATAATATCAGAGGACATCATGTAATATAAGGGGCACTGTATATTATAATAACAGAGGACATTATGTAATATAAGGGGCACTGTATATTATAATAAGAAAGGACATTATGTAATGATAGGGGGCACTGTATATTATAATATCAGAGGACATCATGTAATATAAGGGGCACTGTATATTATAATAACAGAGGACATTATGTAATATAAGGGGCACTGTATATTATAATAACAGAGGACATTATGTTATATAAGGGGCACTGTATATTATAATAACAGAGGACATTATGTAATATAAGGGGCACTGTATATTATAATAACAGAGGACATTATGTAATATAAGGGGCACTGTATATTATAATAACAGAAGACATTATGTAATATAAGGGGCACTGTATATTATAATAACAGAGGACATTATGTAATATAAAGGGCACTGTATATTATAATAACAGAGGACATTATATAATGATAGGGGGCACTGTATATTATAATATCAGAGGACATTATGTAATGATAGGGGACACTGTATATTATAATAACAGAGGACATTATGTATTGATAGGGGCACTGTATATTATAATAAAAGAGGACATTATATAATGATAGGGGGCACTGTATATTATAATAACAGAGGAAATTATGTAATATGAGGGGCACTGTATATTATAATAACAAAGGACATTATGTAATGATAGGGGGCACTGTATATTATAATAACAGAGGACATTATGTAATATAAGGGGCACTGTATATTATAATAACAGAGGACATTATATAATGATAGGGGGCACTGTATATTATAATATCAGAGGACATCATGTAATATAAGGGGCACTGTATATTATAATAACAGAGGACATTATGTAATATAAGGGGCACTGTATATTATAATAAGAAAGGACAATATGTAATGATAGGGGGCACTGTATATTATAATAAGAGAGGACATTATATAATTATAGGGGGCACTGTATATTATAATAAGAGAGGACATTATGTAATATAAGGGGCACTGTATATTATAATAACAGAGGACATTATGTAATGATAGGGGGCACTGTATATTATAATAACAGAGGACATTATGTAATATAAGGGGCACTTTATATTATAATAACAGAGGACATTATGTAATATAAGGGGCACTGTATATTATAATAACAGAGGACATTATGTAATGATAGGGGGCACTGTATATTATAATAACAGAGGACATTATGTAATATAAGGGGCACTGTATATTATAATAACAGAGGACATTATGTAATATAAGGGGCACTGTATATTATAATAACAGAGGACATTATGTAATGATAGGGGGCACTGTATATTATAATAACAGAGGACATTATGTAATGATAGGGGGCACTGTATATTATAATAACTGAGGACATTATGTAATATAAGGGGCACTGTATATTATAATAACAGAGGACATTATGTAATGATAGGGGGCACTGTATATTATAATAACAGAGGACATTATGTAATGATAGGGGGCACTGTATATTATAATAACAGAGGACATTATGTAATGATAGGGGGCACTGTATATTATAATAACAGAGGACATTATGTAATATATAGGGCACTGTATATTATAATAACAGAGGACATTATATAATGATAGGGGGCACTGTATATTATAATATCAGAGGACATTATGTAATGATAGGGGACACTGTATATTATAATAACAGAGGACATTATGTATTGATAGGGGCACTGTATATTATAATAAAAGAGGACATTATATAATGATAGGGGGCACTGTATATTATAATAACAGAGGAAATTATGTAATATGAGGGGCACTGTATATTATAATAACAAAGGACATTATGTAATGATAGGGGGCACTGTATATTATAATAACAGAAGACATTATGTAATATAAGGGGCACTGTATATTATAATAACAGAGGACATTATGTAATATATAGGGCACTGTATATTATAATAACAGAGGACATTATATAATGATAGGGGGCACTGTATATTATAATATCAGAGGACATTATGTAATGATAGGGGACACTGTATATTATAATAACAGAGGACATTATGTATTGATAGGGGCACTGTATATTATAATAAAAGAGGACATTATATAATGATAGGGGGCACTGTATATTATAATAACAGAGGAAATTATGTAATATGAGGGGCACTGTATATTATAATAACAAAGGACATTATGTAATGATAGGGGGCACTGTATATTATAATAACAAAGGACATTATGTATTGATAGGGGCACTGTATATTATAATAAGAGAGGACATTATATATTGATAGGGGGCACTGTATATTATAATTACAGAGGAAATTATGTATTATAAGGGGCACTGTATATTATAATAACAGAGGACATTATGTAATGATAGTGGGCACTGTATATTATAATAACAGAGGACATTATGTAATATATGGGGCACTGTATATTATAATAACAGAGGACATTATGTAATATAAGGGGCACTGTATATTATAATAACAGAGGACATTATATAATGATAGGGGGCACTGTATATTATAATATCAGAGGACATTATGTAATATAAGGGGCACTGTATATTATAATAACAGAGGACATTATGTAATATAAGGGGCACTGTATATTATAATAACAGAGGACATTATATAATGATAGGGGGCACTGTATATTATAATAACAGAGGACATTATGTAATATAAGGGGCACTGTATATTATAATAACAGAGGACATTATATAATGATAGGGGGCACTGTATATTATAATAACAGAGGAAATTATGTAATATGAGGGGCACTGTATATTATAATAACAAAGGACATTATGTAATGATAGGGGGCACTGTATATTATAATAACAGAGGACATTATGTAATATAAGGGGCACTGTATATTATAATAACAGAGGACATTATATAATGATAGGGGGCACTGTATATTATAATATCAGAGGACATCATGTAATATAAGGGGCACTGTATATTATAATAACAGAGGACATTATGTAATATAAGGGGCACTGTATATTATAATAAGAAAGGACATTATGTAATGATAGGGGGCACTGTATATTATAATATCAGAGGACATCATGTAATATAAGGGGCACTGTATATTATAATAACAGAGGACATTATGTAATATAAGGGGCACTGTATATTATAATAACAGAGGACATTATGTTATATAAGGGGCACTGTATATTATAATAACAGAGGACATTATGTAATATAAGGGGCACTGTATATTATAATAACAGAGGACATTATGTAATGATAGGGGGCACTGTATATTATAATAACAGAGGACATTATGTAATATAAGGGGCACTTTATATTATAATAACAGAGGACATTATGTAATATAAGGGGCACTGTATATTATAATAACAGAGGACATTATGTAATGATAGGGGGCACTGTATATTATAATAACAGAGGACATTATGTAATATAAGGGGCACTGTATATTATAATAACAGAGGACATTATGTAATATAAGGGGCACTGTATATTATAATAACAGAGGACATTATGTAATGATAGGGGGCACTGTATATTATAATAACAGAGGACATTATGTAATGATAGGGGGCACTGTATATTATAATAACTGAGGACATTATGTAATATAAGGGGCACTGTATATTATAATAACAGAGGACATTATGTAATGATAGGGGGCACTGTATATTATAATAACAGAGGACATTATGTAATGATAGGGGGCACTGTATATTATAATAACAGAGGACATTATGTAATGATAGGGGGCACTGTATATTATAATAACAGAGGACATTATGTAATATATAGGGCACTGTATATTATAATAACAGAGGACATTATATAATGATAGGGGGCACTGTATATTATAATATCAGAGGACATTATGTAATGATAGGGGACACTGTATATTATAATAACAGAGGACATTATGTATTGATAGGGGCACTGTATATTATAATAAAAGAGGACATTATATAATGATAGGGGGCACTGTATATTATAATAACAGAGGAAATTATGTAATATGAGGGGCACTGTATATTATAATAACAAAGGACATTATGTAATGATAGGGGGCACTGTATATTATAATAACAGAAGACATTATGTAATATAAGGGGCACTGTATATTATAATAACAGAGGACATTATGTAATATATAGGGCACTGTATATTATAATAACAGAGGACATTATATAATGATAGGGGGCACTGTATATTATAATATCAGAGGACATTATGTAATGATAGGGGACACTGTATATTATAATAACAGAGGACATTATGTATTGATAGGGGCACTGTATATTATAATAAAAGAGGACATTATATAATGATAGGGGGCACTGTATATTATAATAACAGAGGAAATTATGTAATATGAGGGGCACTGTATATTATAATAACAAAGGACATTATGTAATGATAGGGGGCACTGTATATTATAATAACAGAAGACATTATGTAATATAAGGGGCACTGTATATTATAATAACAGAGGACATTATGTAATATATAGGGCACTGTATATTATAATAACAGAGGACATTATATAATGATAGGGGGCACTGTATATTATAATATCAGAGGACATTATGTAATGATAGGGGACACTGTATATTATAATAACAGAGGACATTATGTATTGATAGGGGCACTGTATATTATAATAAAAGAGGACATTATATAATGATAGGGGGCACTGTATATTATAATAACAGAGGAAATTATGTAATATGAGGGGCACTGTATATTATAATAACAAAGGACATTATGTAATGATAGGGGGCACTGTATATTATAATAACAAAGGACATTATGTATTGATAGGGGCACTGTATATTATAATAAGAGAGGACATTATATATTGATAGGGGGCACTGTATATTATAATTACAGAGGAAATTATGTATTATAAGGGGCACTGTATATTATAATAACAGAGGACATTATGTAATGATAGTGGGCACTGTATATTATAATAACAGAGGACATTATGTAATATATGGGGCACTGTATATTATAATAACAGAGGACATTATGTAATATAAGGGGCACTGTATATTATAATAACAGAGGACATTATATAATGATAGGGGGCACTGTATATTATAATATCAGAGGACATTATGTAATATAAGGGGCACTGTATATTATAATAACAGAGGACATTATGTAATATAAGGGGCACTGTATATTATAATAACAGAGGACATTATATAATGATAGGGGGCACTGTATATTATAATAACAGAGGACATTATGTAATATAAGGGGCACTGTATATTATAATAACAGAGGACATTATATAATGATAGGGGGCACTGTATATTATAATAACAGAGGAAATTATGTAATATGAGGGGCACTGTATATTATAATAACAAAGGACATTATGTAATGATAGGGGGCACTGTATATTATAATAACAGAGGACATTATGTAATATAAGGGGCACTGTATATTATAATAACAGAGGACATTATATAATGATAGGGGGCACTGTATATTATAATATCAGAGGACATCATGTAATATAAGGGGCACTGTATATTATAATAACAGAGGACATTATGTAATATAAGGGGCACTGTATATTATAATAAGAAAGGACATTATGTAATGATAGGGGGCACTGTATATTATAATATCAGAGGACATCATGTAATATAAGGGGCACTGTATATTATAATAACAGAGGACATTATGTAATATAAGGGGCACTGTATATTATAATAACAGAGGACATTATGTTATATAAGGGGCACTGTATATTATAATAAGAGAGGACATTATGTAATATAAGGGGCACTGTATATTATAATAACAGAGGACATTATGTAATGATAGGGGGCACTGTATATTATAATAACAGAGGACATTATGTAATATAAGGGGCACTTTATATTATAATAACAGAGGACATTATGTAATATAAGGGGCACTGTATATTATAATAACAGAGGACATTATGTAATGATAGGGGGCACTGTATATTATAATAACAGAGGACATTATGTAATATAAGGGGCACTGTATATTATAATAACAGAGGACATTATGTAATATAAGGGGCACTGTATATTATAATAACAGAGGACATTATGTAATGATAGGGGGCACTGTATATTATAATAACAGAGGACATTATGTAATGATAGGGGGCACTGTATATTATAATAACTGAGGACATTATGTAATATAAGGGGCACTGTATATTATAATAACAGAGGACATTATGTAATGATAGGGGGCACTGTATATTATAATAACAGAGGACATTATGTAATGATAGGGGGCACTGTATATTATAATAACAGAGGACATTATGTAATGATAGGGGGCACTGTATATTATAATAACAGAGGACATTATGTAATATATAGGGCACTGTATATTATAATAACAGAGGACATTATATAATGATAGGGGGCACTGTATATTATAATATCAGAGGACATTATGTAATGATAGGGGACACTGTATATTATAATAACAGAGGACATTATGTATTGATAGGGGCACTGTATATTATAATAAAAGAGGACATTATATAATGATAGGGGGCACTGTATATTATAATAACAGAGGAAATTATGTAATATGAGGGGCACTGTATATTATAATAACAAAGGACATTATGTAATGATAGGGGGCACTGTATATTATAATAACAGAAGACATTATGTAATATAAGGGGCACTGTATATTATAATAACAGAGGACATTATGTAATATATAGGGCACTGTATATTATAATAACAGAGGACATTATATAATGATAGGGGGCACTGTATATTATAATATCAGAGGACATTATGTAATGATAGGGGACACTGTATATTATAATAACAGAGGACATTATGTATTGATAGGGGCACTGTATATTATAATAAAAGAGGACATTATATAATGATAGGGGGCACTGTATATTATAATAACAGAGGAAATTATGTAATATGAGGGGCACTGTATATTATAATAACAAAGGACATTATGTAATGATAGGGGGCACTGTATATTATAATAACAAAGGACATTATGTATTGATAGGGGCACTGTATATTATAATAAGAGAGGACATTATATATTGATAGGGGGCACTGTATATTATAATTACAGAGGAAATTATGTATTATAAGGGGCACTGTATATTATAATAACAGAGGACATTATGTAATGATAGTGGGCACTGTATATTATAATAACAGAGGACATTATGTAATATATGGGGCACTGTATATTATAATAACAGAGGACATTATGTAATATAAGGGGCACTGTATATTATAATAACAGAGGACATTATATAATGATAGGGGGCACTGTATATTATAATATCAGAGGACATTATGTAATATAAGGGGCACTGTATATTATAATAACAGAGGACATTATGTAATATAAGGGGCACTGTATATTATAATAACAGAGGACATTATATAATGATAGGGGGCACTGTATATTATAATAACAGAGGACATTATGTAATATAAGGGGCACTGTATATTATAATAACAGAGGACATTATATAATGATAGGGGGCACTGTATATTATAATAACAGAGGAAATTATGTAATATGAGGGGCACTGTATATTATAATAACAAAGGACATTATGTAATGATAGGGGGCACTGTATATTATAATAACAGAGGACATTATGTAATATAAGGGGCACTGTATATTATAATAACAGAGGACATTATATAATGATAGGGGGCACTGTATATTATAATATCAGAGGACATCATGTAATATAAGGGGCACTGTATATTATAATAACAGAGGACATTATGTAATATAAGGGGCACTGTATATTATAATAAGAAAGGACATTATGTAATGATAGGGGGCACTGTATATTATAATATCAGAGGACATCATGTAATATAAGGGGCACTGTATATTATAATAACAGAGGACATTATGTAATATAAGGGGCACTGTATATTATAATAACAGAGGACATTATGTTATATAAGGGGCACTGTATATTATAATAACAGAGGACATTATGTAATGATAGGGGACACTGTATATTATAATAACAGAGGACATTATGTAATGATAGGGGGCACTGTATATTATAATAACAGAGGACATTATGTAATATAAGGGGCACTGTATATTATAATAACAGAGGACATTATGTTATATAAGGGGCACTGTATATTATAATAACAGAGGACATTATGTAATATAAGGGGCACTGTATATTATAATAACAGAGGACATTATGTAATATAAGGGGCACTGTATATTATAATAACAGAAGACATTATGTAATATAAGGGGCACTGTATATTATAATAACAGAGGACATTATGTAATATAAAGGGCACTGTATATTATAATAACAGAGGACATTATATAATGATAGGGGGCACTGTATATTATAATATCAGAGGACATTATGTAATGATAGGGGACACTGTATATTATAATAACAGAGGACATTATGTATTGATAGGGGCACTGTATATTATAATAAAAGAGGACATTATATAATGATAGGGGGCACTGTATATTATAATAACAGAGGAAATTATGTAATATGAGGGGCACTGTATATTATAATAACAAAGGACATTATGTAATGATAGGGGGCACTGTATATTATAATAACAGAGGACATTATGTAATATAAGGGGCACTGTATATTATAATAACAGAGGACATTATATAATGATAGGGGGCACTGTATATTATAATATCAGAGGACATCATGTAATATAAGGGGCACTGTATATTATAATAACAGAGGACATTATGTAATATAAGGGGCACTGTATATTATAATAAGAAAGGACATTATGTAATGATAGGGGGCACTGTATATTATAATAAGAGAGGACATTATATAATTATAGGGGGCACTGTATATTATAATAAGAGAGGACATTATGTAATATAAGGGGCACTGTATATTATAATAACAGAGGACATTATGTAATGATAGGGGGCACTGTATATTATAATAACAGAGGACATTATGTATTAATTGGGGGCACTGTATATTATAATAACAGAGGACATTATGTAATGATAGGGGGCACTGTATATTATAATAAGAGAGGACATTATATAATGATAGGGGGCACTGTATATTATAATAACAGAGGACATTATGTAATATAAGGGGCACTGTATATTATAATAACAGAGGACATTATGTAATGATATGGGGGCACTTTATATTATAATAACAGAGGACATTATGTAATATAAGGGGCACTGTATATTATAATAACAGAGGACATTATGTAATGATAGGGGGCACTGTATATTATAATAACAGAGGACATTATTTAATGATTGGGGGCACTGTATATTATAATAAGAGAGGACATTATATAATGATAGGGGGCACTGTATATTATAATAATAGAGGACATTATGTAATATAAGGGGCACTGTATATTATAATAACAGAGGACATTATGTAATGATAGGGGGCACTGTATATTATAATAACAGAGGACATTATGTAATATAAGGGGCACTTTATATTATAATAACAGAGGACATTATGTAATATAAGGGGCACTGTATATTTTAATAACAGAGGACATTATGTAATGATAGGGGGCACTGTATATTATAATAACAGAGGACATTATGTAATATAAGGGGCACTGTATATTATAATAACAGAGGACATTATGTAATATAAGGGGCACTGTATATTATAATAACAGAGGACATTATGTAATGATAGGGGGCACTGTATATTATAATAACAGAGGACATTATGTAATATAAGGGGCACTGTATATTATAATAACAGAGGACATTATGTAATATAAGGGGCACTGTATATTATAATAACAGAGGACATTATGTAATGATAGGGGGCACTGTATATTATAATAACAGAGGACATTATGTAATGATAGGGGGCACTGTATATTATAATAACAGAGGACATTATGTAATGATAGGGGGCACTGTATATTATAATAACAGAGGACATTATGTAATGATAGGGGGCACTGTATATTATAATAACAGAGGACATTATGTAATATAAGTGGCACTGTATATTATAATAACAGAGGACATTATGTTATATAAGGGGCACTGTATATTATAATAAAAGAGGACATTATGTAATATAAGGGGCACTGCATATTATAATAACAGAGGACATTATGTAATATAAGGGGCACTGTATATTATAATAACAGAAGACATTATGTAATATAAGGGGCACTGTATATTATAATAACAGAGGACATTATGTAATATATAGGGCACTGTATATTATAATAACAGAGGACATTATATAATGATAGGGGGCACTGTATATTATAATATCAGAGGACATTATGTAATGATAGGGGACACTGTATATTATAATAACAGAGGACATTATGTATTGATAGGGGCACTGTATATTATAATAAAAGAGGACATTATATAATGATAGGGGGCACTGTATATTATAATAACAGAGGAAATTATGTAATATGAGGGGCACTGTATATTATAATAACAAAGGACATTATGTAATGATAGGGGGCACTGTATATTATAATAACAAAGGACATTATGTATTGATAGGGGCACTGTATATTATAATAAGAGAGGACATTATATATTGATAGGGGGCACTGTATATTATAATTACAGAGGAAATTATGTATTATAAGGGGCACTGTATATTATAATAACAGAGGACATTATGTAATGATAGTGGGCACTGTATATTATAATAACAGAGGACATTATGTAATATATGGGGCACTGTATATTATAATAACAGAGGACATTATGTAATATAAGGGGCACTGTATATTATAATAACAGAGGACATTATATAATGATAGGGGGCACTGTATATTATAATATCAGAGGACATTATGTAATATAAGGGGCACTGTATATTATAATAACAGAGGACATTATGTAATATAAGGGGCACTGTATATTATAATAACAGAGGACATTATATAATGATAGGGGGCACTGTATATTATAATAACAGAGGACATTATGTAATATAAGGGGCACTGTATATTATAATAACAGAGGACATTATGTAATGATAGGGGGCACTGTATATTATAATAACAGAGGACATTATGTAATATAAGGGGCACTGTATATTATAATAACAGAGGACATTATGTAATATAAGGGGCACTGTATATTATAGTAACAGAGGACATTATGTAATGATAGGGGGCACTGTATATTATAATATCAGAGGACATCATGTAATATAAGGGGCACTGTATATTATAATAACAGAGGACATTATGTAATATAAGGGGCACTGTATATTATAATAACAGAGGACATTATGTAATATAAGGGGCACTGTATATTATAATAACAGAGGACATTATATAATGATAGGGGGCACTGTATATTATAATATCAGAGGACATCATGTAATATAAGGGGCACTGTATATTATAATAACAGAGGACATTATGTAATATAAGGGGCACTGTATATTATAATAAGAAAGGACATTATGTAATGATAGGGGGCACTGTATATTATAATAAGAGAGGACATTATATAATTATAGGGGGCACTGTATATTATAATAAGAGAGGACATTATGTAATATAAGGGGCACTGTATATTATAATAACAGAGGACATTATGTAATGATAGGGGGCACTGTATATTATAATAACAGAGGACATTATGTATTAATTGGGGGCACTGTATATTATAATAACAGAGGACATTATGTAATGATAGGGGGCACTGTATATTATAATAAGAGAGGACATTATATAATGATAGGGGGCACTGTATATTATAATAACAGAGGACATTATGTAATATAAGGGGCACTGTATATTATAATAACAGAGGACATTATGTAATGATATGGGGGCACTTTATATTATAATAACAGAGGACATTATGTAATATAAGGGGCACTGTATATTATAATAACAGAGGACATTATGTAATGATAGGGGGCACTGTATATTATAATAACAGGGGACATTATTTAATGATTGGGGGCACTGTATATTATAATAAGAGAGGACATTATATAATGATAGGGGGCACTGTATATTATAATAATAGAGGACATTATGTAATATAAGGGGCACTGTATATTATAATAACAGAGGACATTATGTAATGATAGGGGGCACTGTATATTATAATAACAGAGGACATTATGTAATATAAGGGGCCCTGTATATTATAATAAGAGAGGACATTATGTAATGATAGGGGACACTGTATATTATAATAAGAGAGGACATTATATAATGATAGGGGGCACTGTATATTATAATAACAGAGGACATTATGTAATATAAGGGGCACTGTATATTATAATAACAGAGGACATTATGTAATGATAGGGGGCACTGTATATTATAATAACAGAGGACATTATGTAATATAAGGGGCACTTTATATTATAATAACAGAGGACATTATGTAATATAAGGGGCACTGTATAATATAATAACAGAGGACATTATGTAATGATAGGGGGCACTGTATATTATAATAACAGAGGACATTATGTAATGATTGGGGGCACTGTATATTATAATAAGAGAGGACATTATATAATGATAGGGGGCACTGTATATTATAATAATAGAGGACATTATGTAATGATTGGGGGCACTGTATATTATATTAACAGAGGACATTATGTAATGATAGGGGGCACTGTATATTATAATAACAGAGGACATTATGTAATATAAGGGGCACTGTATATTATAATAACAGAGGATATTATGTAATGATAGGGGACACTGTATATTATAATAAGAGAGGACATTATATAATGATAGGGGGCACTGTATATTATAATAACAGAGGACATTATGTAATATAAGGGGCACTGTATATTATAATAACAGAGGACATTATGTAATGATAGGGGGCACTGTATATTATAATAACACAGGACATTATGTAATGATAGGGGGCACTGTATTTTATAATAACAGAGGACATTATGTAATATAAGGGGCACTGTATATTATAACAACAGAGGACATTATGTAATATAAGGGGCACTGTATATTATAATAACAGAGGACATTATGTAATGATAGGGGGCACTGTATATTATAGTAACAGAGGACATTATGTAATGATAGGGGGCACTGTATATTATAACAACAGAGGACATTATGTAATATAAGGGGCACTGTATAATATAATAACAGAGGACATTATGTAATGATAGGGGGCACTGTATATTATAATAACAGAGGACATTATGTAATGATAGGGGGCACTGTATATTATAATAACAGAGGACATTATGTAATATAAGTGGCACTGTATATTATAATAACAGAGGACATTATGTTATATAAGGGGCACTGTATATTATAATAACAGAGGACATTACGTAATATAAGGGGCACTGTATATTATAATAACAGAGGACATTATGTAATATAAAGGGCACTGTATATTATAATAACAGAGGACATTATATAATGATAGGGGGCACTGTATATTATAATATCAGAGGACATTATGTAATGATAGGGGGCACTGTATATTATAATAACAGAGGACATTATGTATTGATAGGGGCACTGTATATTATAATAAAAGAGGACATTATATAATGATAGGGGGCACTGTATATTATAATAACAGAGGACATTATGTAATATAAGGGGCACTTTATATTATAATAACAGAGGACATTATGTAATATAAGGGGCACTGTATATTATAATAACAGAGGACATTATGTAATGATAGGGGGCACTGTATATTATAATAACAGAGGACATTATGTAATGATTGGGGGCACTGTATATTATAATAAGAGAGGACATTATATAATGATAGGGGGCACTGTATATTATAATAATAGAGGACATTATGTAATATAAGGGGCACTGTATATTATAATAACAGAGGACATTATGTAATGATAGGGGGCACTGTATATTATAACAACAGAGGACATAATGTAATATAAGGGGCACTGTATATTATAATAACAGAGGATATTATGTAATAATAGGGGACACTGTATATTATAATAACAGAGGACATTATGTAATGATAGGGGGCACTGTATATTATAATAACAGAGGACATTATGTAATATAAGGGGCACTGTATATTATAATAACAGAGGACATTATGTAATATAAGGGGCACTGTATATTATAATAACAGAGGACATTATGTAATGATAGGGGGCACTGTATATTATAATAACAGAGGACATTATGTAATATAAGGGGCACTGTATATTATAATAACAGAGGACATTATGTAATATAAGGGGCACTGTATATTATAATAACAGAGGACATTATGTAATGATAGGGGGCACTGTATATTATAATAACAGAGGACATTATGTAATGATAGGGGGCACTGTATATTATAATAACAGAGGACATTATGTAATATAAGGGGCACTGTATATTATAATAACAGAGGACATTATGTAATGATAGGGGACACTGTATATTATAATAACAGAGGACATTATGTAATGATAGGGGGCACTGTATATTATAATAACAGAGGACATTATGTAATATAAGGGGCACTGTATATTATAATAACAGAGGACATTATGTTATATAAGGGGCACTGTATATTATAATAACAGAGGACATTATGTAATATAAGGGGCACTGTATATTATAATAACAGAGGACATTATGTAATATAAGGGGCACTGTATATTATAATAACAGAAGACATTATGTAATATAAGGGGCACTGTATATTATAATAACAGAGGACATTATGTAATATAAAGGGCACTGTATATTATAATAACAGAGGACATTATATAATGATAGGGGGCACTGTATATTATAATATCAGAGGACATTATGTAATGATAGGGGACACTGTATATTATAATAACAGAGGACATTATGTATTGATAGGGGCACTGTATATTATAATAAAAGAGGACATTATATAATGATAGGGGGCACTGTATATTATAATAACAGAGGAAATTATGTAATATGAGGGGCACTGTATATTATAATAACAAAGGACATTATGTAATGATAGGGGGCACTGTATATTATAATAACAGAGGACATTATGTAATATAAGGGGCACTGTATATTATAATAACAGAGGACATTATATAATGATAGGGGGCACTGTATATTATAATATCAGAGGACATCATGTAATATAAGGGGCACTGTATATTATAATAACAGAGGACATTATGTAATATAAGGGGCACTGTATATTATAATAAGAAAGGACATTATGTAATGATAGGGGGCACTGTATATTATAATAAGAGAGGACATTATATAATTATAGGGGGCACTGTATATTATAATAAGAGAGGACATTATGTAATATAAGGGGCACTGTATATTATAATAACAGAGGACATTATGTAATGATAGGGGGCACTGTATATTATAATAACAGAGGACATTATGTATTAATTGGGGGCACTGTATATTATAATAACAGAGGACATTATGTAATGATAGGGGGCACTGTATATTATAATAAGAGAGGACATTATATAATGATAGGGGGCACTGTATATTATAATAACAGAGGACATTATGTAATATAAGGGGCACTGTATATTATAATAACAGAGGACATTATGTAATGATATGGGGGCACTTTATATTATAATAACAGAGGACATTATGTAATATAAGGGGCACTGTATATTATAATAACAGAGGACATTATGTAATGATAGGGGGCACTGTATATTATAATAACAGAGGACATTATTTAATGATTGGGGGCACTGTATATTATAATAAGAGAGGACATTATATAATGATAGGGGGCACTGTATATTATAATAATAGAGGACATTATGTAATATAAGGGGCACTGTATATTATAATAACAGAGGACATTATGTAATGATAGGGGGCACTGTATATTATAATAACAGAGGACATTATGTAATGATAGGGGGCACTGTATATTATAATAACAGAGGACATTATGTAATATAAGTGGCACTGTATATTATAATAACAGAGGACATTATGTTATATAAGGGGCACTGTATATTATAATAACAGAGGACATTATGTAATGATAGGGGGCACTGTATATTATAATAACAGAGGACATTATGTAATATAAGGGGCACTTTATATTATAATAACAGAGGACATTATGTAATATAAGGGGCACTGTATATTTTAATAACAGAGGACATTATGTAATGATAGGGGGCACTGTATATTATAATAACAGAGGACATTATGTAATGATAGGGGGCACTGTATATTATAATAACAGAGGACATTATGTAATGATAGGGGGCACTGTATATTATAATAACTGAGGACATTATGTAATATAAGGGGCACTGTATATTATAATAACAGAGGACATTATGTAATGATAGGGGGCACTGTATATTATAATAACAGAGGGCATTATGTAATGATAGGGGGCACTGTATATTATAATAACAGAGGACATTATGTAATGATAGGGGGCACTGTATATTATAATAACAGAGGAAATTATGTATTGATAGGGGCACTGTATATTATAATAAAAGAGGACATTATATAATGATAGGGGGCACTGTATATTATAATAACAGAGGAAATTATGTAATATAAGGGGCACTGTATATTATAATAACAAAGGACATTATGTAATGATAGGGGGCACTGTATATTATAATAACAGAGGACATTATGTAATGATAGGGGGCACTGTATATTATAATAACTGAGGACATTATGTAATATAAGGGGCACTGTATATTATAATAACAGAGGACATTATGTAATATAAGGGGCACTGTATATTATAATAACAGAGGACATTATGTAATGATAGGGGGCACTGTATATTATAATAACAGAGGACATTATGTAATGATAGGGGGCACTGTATATTATAATAACAGAGGACATTATGTAATGATAGGGGGCACTGTATATTATAATAACAGAGGACATTATGTAATATAAGTGGCACTGTATATTATAATAACAGAGGACATTATGTTATATAAGGGGCACTGTATATTATAATAAAAGAGGACATTATGTAATATAAGGGGCACTGCATATTATAATAACAGAGGACATTATGTAATATAAGGGGCACTGTATATTATAATAACAGAAGACATTATGTAATATAAGGGGCACTGTATATTATAATAACAGAGGACATTATGTAATATATAGGGCACTGTATATTATAATAACAGAGGACATTATATAATGATAGGGGGCACTGTATATTATAATATCAGAGGACATTATGTAATGATAGGGGACACTGTATATTATAATAACAGAGGACATTATGTATTGATAGGGGCACTGTATATTATAATAAAAGAGGACATTATATAATGATAGGGGGCACTGTATATTATAATAACAGAGGAAATTATGTAATATGAGGGGCACTGTATATTATAATAACAAAGGACATTATGTAATGATAGGGGGCACTGTATATTATAATAACAAAGGACATTATGTATTGATAGGGGCACTGTATATTATAATAAGAGAGGACATTATATATTGATAGGGGGCACTGTATATTATAATTACAGAGGAAATTATGTATTATAAGGGGCACTGTATATTATAATAACAGAGGACATTATGTAATGATAGTGGGCACTGTATATTATAATAACAGAGGACATTATGTAATATATGGGGCACTGTATATTATAATAACAGAGGACATTATGTAATATAAGGGGCACTGTATATTATAATAACAGAGGACATTATATAATGATAGGGGGCACTGTATATTATAATATCAGAGGACATTATGTAATATAAGGGGCACTGTATATTATAATAACAGAGGACATTATGTAATATAAGGGGCACTGTATATTATAATAACAGAGGACATTATATAATGATAGGGGGCACTGTATATTATAATAACAGAGGACATTATGTAATATAAGGGGCACTGTATATTATAATAACAGAGGACATTATGTAATGATAGGGGGCACTGTATATTATAATAACAGAGGACATTATGTAATATAAGGGGCACTGTATATTATAATAACAGAGGACATTATGTAATATAAGGGGCACTGTATATTATAGTAACAGAGGACATTATGTAATGATAGGGGGCACTGTATATTATAATATCAGAGGACATCATGTAATATAAGGGGCACTGTATATTATAATAACAGAGGACATTATGTAATATAAGGGGCACTGTATATTATAATAACAGAGGACATTATGTAATATAAGGGGCACTGTATATTATAATAACAGAGGACATTATATAATGATAGGGGGCACTGTATATTATAATATCAGAGGACATCATGTAATATAAGGGGCACTGTATATTATAATAACAGAGGACATTATGTAATATAAGGGGCACTGTATATTATAATAAGAAAGGACATTATGTAATGATAGGGGGCACTGTATATTATAATAAGAGAGGACATTATATAATTATAGGGGGCACTGTATATTATAATAAGAGAGGACATTATGTAATATAAGGGGCACTGTATATTATAATAACAGAGGACATTATGTAATGATAGGGGGCACTGTATATTATAATAACAGAGGACATTATGTATTAATTGGGGGCACTGTATATTATAATAACAGAGGACATTATGTAATGATAGGGGGCACTGTATATTATAATAAGAGAGGACATTATATAATGATAGGGGGCACTGTATATTATAATAACAGAGGACATTATGTAATATAAGGGGCACTGTATATTATAATAACAGAGGACATTATGTAATGATATGGGGGCACTTTATATTATAATAACAGAGGACATTATGTAATATAAGGGGCACTGTATATTATAATAACAGAGGACATTATGTAATGATAGGGGGCACTGTATATTATAATAACAGGGGACATTATTTAATGATTGGGGGCACTGTATATTATAATAAGAGAGGACATTATATAATGATAGGGGGCACTGTATATTATAATAATAGAGGACATTATGTAATATAAGGGGCACTGTATATTATAATAACAGAGGACATTATGTAATGATAGGGGGCACTGTATATTATAATAACAGAGGACATTATGTAATATAAGGGGCCCTGTATATTATAATAAGAGAGGACATTATGTAATGATAGGGGACACTGTATATTATAATAAGAGAGGACATTATATAATGATAGGGGGCACTGTATATTATAATAACAGAGGACATTATGTAATATAAGGGGCACTGTATATTATAATAACAGAGGACATTATGTAATGATAGGGGGCACTGTATATTATAATAACAGAGGACATTATGTAATATAAGGGGCACTTTATATTATAATAACAGAGGACATTATGTAATATAAGGGGCACTGTATAATATAATAACAGAGGACATTATGTAATGATAGGGGGCACTGTATATTATAATAACAGAGGACATTATGTAATGATTGGGGGCACTGTATATTATAATAAGAGAGGACATTATATAATGATAGGGGGCACTGTATATTATAATAATAGAGGACATTATGTAATGATTGGGGGCACTGTATATTATATTAACAGAGGACATTATGTAATGATAGGGGGCACTGTATATTATAATAACAGAGGACATTATGTAATATAAGGGGCACTGTATATTATAATAACAGAGGATATTATGTAATGATAGGGGACACTGTATATTATAATAAGAGAGGACATTATATAATGATAGGGGGCACTGTATATTATAATAACAGAGGACATTATGTAATATAAGGGGCACTGTATATTATAATAACAGAGGACATTATGTAATGATAGGGGGCACTGTATATTATAATAACAGAGGACATTATGTAATGATAGGGGGCACTGTATTTTATAATAACAGAGGACATTATGTAATATAAGGGGCACTGTATATTATAACAACAGAGGACATTATGTAATATAAGGGGCACTGTATATTATAATAACAGAGGACATTATGTAATGATAGGGGGCACTGTATATTATAATAACAGAGGACATTATGTAATGATAGGGGGCACTGTATATTATAACAACAGAGGACATTATGTAATATAAGGGGCACTGTATAATATAATAACAGAGGACATTATGTAATGATAGGGGGCACTGTATATTATAATAACAGAGGACATTATGTAATGATAGGGGGCACTGTATATTATAATAACAGAGGACATTATGTAATATAAGTGGCACTGTATATTATAATAACAGAGGACATTATGTTATATAAGGGGCACTGTATATTATAATAACAGAGGACATTACGTAACATAAGGGGCACTGTATATTATAATAACAGAGGACATTATGTAATATAAAGGGCACTGTATATTATAATAACAGAGGACATTATATAATGATAGGGGGCACTGTATATTATAATATCAGAGGACATTATGTAATGATAGGGGGCACTGTATATTATAATAACAGAGGACATTATGTAATATAAGGGGCACTTTATATTATAATAACAGAGGACATTATGTAATATAAGGGGCACTGTATATTATAATAACAGAGGACATTATGTAATGATAGGGGGCACTGTATATTATAATAACAGAGGACATTATGTAATGATTGGGGGCACTGTATATTATAATAAGAGAGGACATTATATAATGATAGGGGGCACTGTATATTATAATAATAGAGGACATTATGTAATATAAGGGGCACTGTATATTATAATAACAGAGGACATTATGTAATGATAGGGGGCACTGTATATTATAACAACAGAGGACATAATGTAATATAAGGGGCACTGTATATTATAATAACAGAGGATATTATGTAATGATAGGGGACACTGTATATTATAATAACAGAGGACATTATGTAATGATAGGGGGCACTGTATATTATAATAACAGAGGACATTATGTAATATAAGGGGCACTGTATATTATAATAACAGAGGACATTATGTAATATAAGGGGCACTGTATATTATAATAACAGAGGACATTATGTAATGATAGGGGGCACTGTATATTATAATAACAGAGGACATTATGTAATGATAGGGGGCACTGTATATTATAATAACAGAGGACATTATGTAATATAAGGGGCACTGTATATTATAATAACAGAGGACATTATGTAATGATAGGGGACACTGTATATTATAATAACAGAGGGCATTATGTAATGATAGGGGGCACTGTATATTATAATAACAGAGGACATTATGTAATATAAGGGGCACTGTATATTATAATAACAGAGGACATTATGTTATATAAGGGGCACTGTATATTATAATAACAGAGGACATTATGTAATATAAGGGGCACTGTATATTATAATAACAGAGGACATTATGTAATATAAGGGGCACTGTATATTATAATAACAGAAGACATTATGTAATATAAGGGGCACTGTATATTATAATAACAGAGGACATTATGTAATATAAAGGGCACTGTATATTATAATAACAGAGGACATTATATAATGATAGGGGGCACTGTATATTATAATATCAGAGGACATTATGTAATGATAGGGGACACTGTATATTATAATAACAGAGGACATTATGTATTGATAGGGGCACTGTATATTATAATAAAAGAGGACATTATATAATGATAGGGGGCACTGTATATTATAATAACAGAGGAAATTATGTAATATGAGGGGCACTGTATATTATAATAACAAAGGACATTATGTAATGATAGGGGGCACTGTATATTATAATAACAAAGGACATTATGTATTGATAGGGGCACTGTATATTATAATAAGAGAGGACATTATATATTGATAGGGGGCACTGTATATTATAATTACAGAGGAAATTATGTATTATAAGGGGCACTGTATATTATAATAACAGAGGACATTATGTAATGATAGTGGGCACTGTATATTATAATAACAGAGGACATTATGTAATATATGGGGCACTGTATATTATAATAACAGAGGACATTATGTAATATAAGGGGCACTGTATATTATAATAACAGAGGACATTATATAATGATAGGGGGCACTGTATATTATAATATCAGAGGACATTATGTAATATAAGGGGCACTGTATATTATAATAACAGAGGACATTATGTAATATAAGGGGCACTGTATATTATAATAACAGAGGACATTATATAATGATAGGGGGCACTGTATATTATAATAACATAGGACATTATGTAATATAAGGGGCACTGTATATTATAATAACAGAGGACATTATGTAATGATAGGGGGCACTGTATATTATAATAACAGAGGACATTATGTAATATAAGGGGCACTGTATATTATAATAACAGAGGACATTATGTAATATAAGGGGCACTGTATATTATAGTAACAGAGGACATTATGTAATGATAGGGGGCACTGTATATTATAATAACAGAGGACATTATGTAATATAAGGGGCACTGTATATTATAATAACAGAGGACATTATACAATGATAGGGGGCACTGTATATTATAATATCAGAGGACATCATGTAATATAAGGGGCACTGTATATTATAATAACAGAGGACATTATGTAATATAAGGGGCACTGTATATTATAATAAGAAAGGACATTATGTAATGATAGGGGGCACTGTATATTATAATAAGAGAGGACATTATATAATTATAGGGGGCACTGTATATTATAATAAGAGAGGACATTATGTAATATAAGGGGCACTGTATATTATAATAACAGAGGACATTATGTAATGATAGGGGGCACTGTATATTATAATAACAGAGGACATTATGTATTAATTGGGGGCACTGTATATTATAATAACAGAGGACATTATGTAATGATAGGGGGCACTGTATATTATAATAAGAGAGGACATTATATAATGATAGGGGGCACTGTATATTATAATAACAGAGGACATTATGTAATATAAGGGGCACTGTATATTATAATAACAGAGGACATTATGTAATGATATGGGGGCACTTTATATTATAATAACAGAGGACATTATGTAATATAAGGGGCACTGTATATTATAATAACAGAGGACATTATGTAATGATAGGGGGCACTGTATATTATAATAACAGAGGACATTATTTAATGATTGGGGGCACTGTATATTATAATAAGAGAGGACATTATATAATGATAGGGGGCACTGTATAATATAATAATAGAGGACATTATGTAATATAAGGGGCACTGTATATTATAATAACAGAGGACATTATGTAATGATATGGGGCACTGTATATTATAATAACAGAGGACATTATGTAATATAAGGGGCACTTTATATTATAATAACAGAGGACATTATGTAATATAAGGGGCACTGTATATTATAATAACAGAGGACATTATGTAATGATAGGGGGCACTGTATATTATAATAACAGAGGACATTATGTAATATAAGGGGCACTGTATATTATAATAACAGAGGACATTATGTAATATAAGGGGCACTGTATATTATAATAACAGAGGACATTATGTAATGATAGGGGGCACTGTATATTATAATAACAGAGGACATTATGTAATGATAGGGGGCACTGTATATTATAATAACTGAGGACATTATGTAATATAAGGGGCACTGTATATTATAATAACAGAGGACATTATGTAATGATAGGGGGCACTGTATATTATAATAACAGAGGACATTATGTAATGATAGGGGGCACTGTATATTATAATAACAAAGGACATTATGTAATGATAGGGGGCACTGTATATTATAATAACAGAGGAAATTATGTATTGATAGGGGCACTGTATATTATAATAAAAGAGGACATTATATAATGATAGGGGGCACTGTATATTATAATAACAGAGGAAATTATGTAATATAAGGGGCACTGTATATTATAATAACAAAGGACATTATGTAATGATAGGGGGCACTGTATATTATAATAACAGAGGACATTATGTAATGATAGGGGGCACTGTATATTATAATAATAGAGGACATTATGTAATATAAGGGGCACTGTACATTATAATAACAGAGGGCATTATGTAATATAAGGGGCACTGTATATTATAATAACAGAGGACATTATGTAATGATAGGGGGCACTGTATATTATAATAACAGAGGACATTATGTAATATAAGGGGCACTGTATATTATAATAACAGAGGACATTATGTAATATAAGGGGCACTGTATATTATAATAACAGAGGACATTATGTAATATAAGGGGCACTGTATATTATAATAACAGAAGACATTATGTAATGATAGGGGACACTGTATATTATAATAACAGAGGACATTATGTAATGATAGGGGACACTGTATATTATAATAACAGAGGACATTATGTAATATAAGGGGCACTGTATATTATAATAACAGAGGACATTATATAATGATAGGGGGCACTGTATATTATAATATCAGAGGACATCATGTAATATAAGGGGCACTGTATATTATAATAACAGAGAACATTATGTAATATAAGGGGCACTGTATATTATAATAAGAGAGGACATTATGTAATGATAGGGGGCACTGTATATTATAATAAGAGAGGACATTATATAATTATAGGGGGCACTGTATATTATAATAACAGAGGACATTATGTAATATAAGGGGCACTGTATATTATAATAACAGAGGACATTATGTAATGATAGGGGGCACTGCATATTATAATAACAGAGGACATTATGTATTAATTGGGGGCACTGTATATTATAATAATAGAGGACATTATGTAATATAAGGGGCACTGTATATTATAATAACAGAGGACATTATGTAATGATAGGGGGCACTGTATATTATAATAACAGAGGACATTATGTAATGATAGGGGGCACTGTATATTATAATAACAGAGGACATTATGTAACATAAGGGGCACTTTATATTATAATAACAGAGGACATTATGTAATATAAGGGGCACTGTATATTATAATAACAGAGGACATTATGTAATATAAGGGGCACTGTATATTATAATAACAGAGGACATTATGTAATATAAGGGGCACTGTATATTATAATAACAGAGGACATTATGTAATATAAGGGGCACTGTATATTATAATAACAGAAGACATTATGTAATATAAGGGGCACTGTATATTATAATAACAGAGGACATTATGTAATATAAAGGGCACTGTATATTATAATAACAGAGGACATTATATAATGATAGGGGGCACTGTATATTATAATATCAGAGGACATTATGTAATGATAGGGGGCACTGTATATTATAATAACAGAGGACATTATGTATTGATAGGGGCACTGTATATTATAATAAAAGAGGACATTATATAATGATAGGGGGCACTGTATATTATAATAACAGAGGACATTATGTAATATAAGGGGCACTTTATATTATAATAACAGAGGACATTATGTAATATAAGGGGCACTGTATATTATAATAACAGAGGACATTATGTAATGATAGGGGGCACTGTATATTATAATAACAGAGGACATTATGTAATGATTGGGGGCACTGTATATTATAATAACAGAGGACATTATGTAATATAAGGGGCACTGTATATTATAATAACAGAGGACATTATGTAATGATAGGGGGCACTGTATATTATAATAACAGAGGACATTATGTAATATAAGGGGCACTGTATATTATAATAACAGAGGACATTATGTAATATAAGGGGCACTGTATATTATAATAACAGAGGACATTATGTAATGATAGGGGACACTGTATATTATAATAACAGAGGACATTATGTAATATAAGGGGCACTGTATATTATAATAACAGAGGACATTATATAATGATAGGGGGCACTGTATATTATAATATCAGAGGACATCATGTAATATAAGGGGCACTGTATATTATAATAACAGAGAACATTATGTAATATAAGGGGCACTGTATATTATAATAAGAGAGGACATTATGTAATGATAGGGGGCACTGTATATTATAATAAGAGAGGACATTATATAATTATAGGGGGCACTGTATATTATAATAACAGAGGACATTATGTAATATAAGGGGCACTGTATATTATAATAACAGAGGACATTATGTAATGATAGGGGGCACTGCATATTATAATAACAGAGGACATTATGTATTAATTGGGGGCACTGTATATTATAATAATAGAGGACATTATGTAATATAAGGGGCACTGTATATTATAATAACAGAGGACATTATGTAATGATAGGGGGCACTGTATATTATAATAACAGAGGACATTATGTAATGATAGGGGGCACTGTATATTATAATAACAGAGGACATTATGTAATATAAGGGGCACTTTATATTATAATAACAGAGGACATTATGTAATATAAGGGGCACTGTATATTATAATAACAGAGGACATTATGTAATGATAGGGGGCACTGTATATTATAATAACAGAGGACATTATGTAATGATTGGGGGCACTGTATATTATAATAACAGAGGACATTATGTAATATAAGGGGCACTGTATATTATAATAACAGAGGACGTTATGTAATGATAGGGGGCACTGTATATTATAATAACAGAGGACATTATGTAATATAAGGGGCACTGTATATTATAATAACAGAGGACATTATGTAATATAAGGGGCACTGTATATTATAATAACAGAGGACATTATGTAATGATAGGGGACACTGTATATTATAATAACAGAGGACATTATGTAATATAAGGGGCACTGTATATTATAATAACAGAGGACATTATATAATGATAGGGGGCACTGTATATTATAATATCAGAGGACATCATGTAATATAAGGGGCACTGTATATTATAATAACAGAGAACATTATGTAATATAAGGGGCACTGTATATTATAATAAGAGAGGACATTATGTAATGATAGGGGGCACTGTATATTATAATAAGAGAGGACATTATATAATTATAGGGGGCACTGTATATTATAATAACAGAGGACATTATGTAATATAAGGGGCACTGTATATTATAATAACAGAGGACATTATGTAATGATAGGGGGCACTGCATATTATAATAACAGAGGACATTATGTATTAATTGGGGGCACTGTATATTATAATAATAGAGGACATTATGTAATATAAGGGGCACTGTATATTATAATAACAGAGGACATTATGTAATGATAGGGGGCACTGTATATTATAATAACAGAGGACATTATGTAATGATAGGGGGCACTGTATATTATAATAACAGAGGACATTATGTAACATAAGGGGCACTTTATATTATAATAACAGAGGACATTATGTAATATAAGGGGCACTGTATATTATAATAACAGAGGACATTATGTAATGATAGGGGGCACTGTATATTATAATAACAGAGGACATTATGTAATATAAGGGGCACTGTATATTATAATAACAGAGGACATTATGTAATATAAGGGGCACTGTATATTATAATAACAGAAGACATTATGTAATATAAGGGGCACTGTATATTATAATAACAGAGGACATTATGTAATATAAAGGGCACTGTATATTATAATAACAGAGGACATTATATAATGATAGGGGGCACTGTATATTATAATATCAGAGGAAATTATGTAATGATAGGGGGCACTGTATATTATAATAACAGAGGACATTATGTATTGATAGGGGCACTGTATATTATAATAAAAGAAGACATTATATAATGATAGGGGGCACTGTATATTATAATAACAGAGGACATTATGTAATATAAGGGGCACTTTATATTATAATAACAGAGGACATTATGTAATATAAGGGGCACTGTATATTATAATAACAGAGGACATTATGTAATGATAGGGGGCACTGTATATTATAATAACAGAGGACATTATGTAATGATTGGGGGCACTGTATATTATAATAACAGAGGACATTATGTAATATAAGGGGCACTGTATATTATAATAACAGAGGACATTATGTAATGATAGGGGGCACTGTATATTATAATAACAGAGGACATTATGTAATATAAGGGGCACTGTATATTATAATAACAGAGGACATTATGTAATATAAGGGGCACTGTATATTATAATAACAGAGGACATTATGTAATGATAGGGGACACTGTATATTATAATAACAGAGGACATTATGTAATATAAGGGGCACTGTATATTATAATAACAGAGGACATTATATAATGATAGGGGGCACTGTATATTATAATATCAGAGGACATCATGTAATATAAGGGGCACTGTATATTATAATAACAGAGAACATTATGTAATATAAGGGGCACTGTATATTATAATAAGAGAGGACATTATGTAATGATAGGGGGCACTGTATATTATAATAAGAGAGGACATTATATAATTATAGGGGGCACTGTATATTATAATAACAGAGGACATTATGTAATATAAGGGGCACTGTATATTATAATAACAGAGGACATTATGTAATGATAGGGGGCACTGCATATTATAATAACAGAGGACATTATGTATTAATTGGGGGCACTGTATATTATAATAATAGAGGACATTATGTAATATAAGGGGCACTGTATATTATAATAACAGAGGACATTATGTAATGATAGGGGGCACTGTATATTATAATAACAGAGGACATTATGTAATGATAGGGGGCACTGTATATTATAATAACAGAGGACATTATGTAATATAAGGGGCACTGTATATTATAATAACAGAGGACATTATGTAATATAAGGGGCACTGTATATTATAATAACAGAGGACATTATGTAATGATAGGGGGCACTGTATATTATAATAACAGAGGACATTATGTAATGATTGGGCACTGTATATTATAATAACAGAGGACATTATGTAATATAAGGGGCACTGTATATTATAATAACAGAGGACATTATGTAATGATAGGGGGCACTGTATATTATAATAACAGAGGACATTATGTAATATAAGGGGCACTGTATATTATAATAACAGAGGACATTATGTAATATAAGGGGCACTGTATATTATAATAACAGAGGACATTATGTAATGATAGGGGACACTGTATATTATAATAACAGAGGACATTATGTAATATAAGGGGCACTGTATATTATAATAACAGAGGACATTATATAATGATAGGGGGCACTGTATATTATAATATCAGAGGACATCATGTAATATAAGGGGCACTGTATATTATAATAACAGAGAACATTATGTAATATAGGGGGCACTGTATATTATAATAAGAGAGGACATTATGTAATGATAGGGGGCACTGTATATTATAATAAGAGAGGACATTATATAATTATAGGGGGCACTGTATATTATAATAACAGAGGACATTATGTAATATAAGGGGCACTGTATATTATAATAACAGAGGACATTATGTAATGATAGGGGGCACTGCATATTATAATAACAGAGGACATTATGTATTAATTGGGGGCACTGTATATTATAATAATAGAGGACATTATGTAATATAAGGGGCACTGTATATTATAATAACAGAGGACATTATGTAATGATAGGGGGCACTGTATATTATAATAACAGAGGACATTATGTAATGATAGGGGGCACTGTATATTATAATAACAGAGGACATTATGTAACATAAGGGGCACTTTATATTATAATAACAGAGGACATTATGTAATATAAGGGGCACTGTATATTATAATAACAGAGGACATTATGTAATGATAGGGGGCACTGTATATTATAATAACAGAGGACATTATGTAATATAAGGGGCACTGTATATTATAATAACAGAGGACATTATGTAATATAAGGGGCACTGTATATTATAATAACAGAAGACATTATGTAATATAAGGGGCACTGTATATTATAATAACAGAGGACATTATGTAATATAAAGGGCACTGTATATTATAATAACAGAGGACATTATATAATGATAGGGGGCACTGTATATTATAATATCAGAGGACATTATGTAATGATAGGGGGCACTGTATATTATAATAACAGAGGACATTATGTATTGATAGGGGCACTGTATATTATAATAAAAGAGGACATTATATAATGATAGGGGGCACTGTATATTATAATAACAGAGGACATTATGTAATATAAGGGGCACTTTATATTATAATAACAGAGGACATTATGTAATATAAGGGGCACTGTATATTATAATAACAGAGGACATTATGTAATGATAGGGGGCACTGTATATTATAATAACAGAGGACATTATGTAATGATTGGGGGCACTGTATATTATAATAACAGAGGACATTATGTAATATAAGGGGCACTGTATATTATAATAACAGAGGACATTATGTAATGATAAGGGGCACTGTATATTATAATAACAGAGGACATTATGTAATATAAGGGGCACTGTATATTATAATAACAGAGGACATTATGTAATATAAGGGGCACTGTATATTATAATAACAGAGGACATTATGTAATGATAGGGGACACTGTATATTATAATAACAGAGGACATTATGTAATATAAGGGGCACTGTATATTATAATAACAGAGGACATTATATAATGATAGGGGGCACTGTATATTATAATATCAGAGGACATCATGTAATATAAGGGGCACTGTATATTATAATAACAGAGAACATTATGTAATATAAGGGGCACTGTATATTATAATAAGAGAGGACATTATGTAATGATAGGGGGCACTGTATATTATAATAAGAGAGGACATTATATAATTATAGGGGGCACTGTATATTATAATAACAGAGGACATTATGTAATATAAGGGGCACTGTATATTATAATAACAGAGGACATTATGTAATGATAGGGGACACTGTATATTATAATAACAGAGGACATTATGTAATATAAGGGGCACTGTATATTATAATAACAGAGGACATTATATAATGATAGGGGGCACTGTATATTATAATATCAGAGGACATCATGTAATATAAGGGGCACTGTATATTATAATAACAGAGAACATTATGTAATATAAGGGGCACTGTATATTATAATAAGAGAGGACATTATGTAATGATAGGGGGCACTGTATATTATAATAAGAGAGGACATTATATAATTATAGGGGGCACTGTATATTATAATAACAGAGGACATTATGTAATATAAGGGGCACTGTATATTATAATAACAGAGGACATTATGTAATAATAGGGGGCACTGCATATTATAATAACAGAGGACATTATGTATTAATTGGGGGCACTGTATATTATAATAATAGAGGACATTATGTAATATAAGGGGCACTGTATATTATAATAACAGAGGACATTATGTAATGATAGGGGGCACTGTATAGTATAATAACAGAGGACATTATGTAATGATAGGGGGCACTGTATATTATAATAACAGAGGACATTATGTAACATAAGGGGCACTTTATATTATAATAACAGAGGACATCATGTAATATAAGGGGCACTGTATATTATAATAACAGAGGACATTATGTAATGATAGGGGGCACTGTATATTATAATAACAGAGGACATTATGTAATATAAGGGGCACTGTATATTATAATAACAGAGGACATTATGTAATATAAGGGGCACTGTATATTATAATAACAGAAGACATTATGTAATATAAGGGGCACTGTATATTATAATAACAGAGGACATTATGTAATATAAAGGGCACTGTATATTATAATAACAGAGGACATTATATAATGATAGGGGGCACTGTATATTATAATATCAGAGGACATTATGTAATGATAGGGGGCACTGTATATTATAATAACAGAGGACATTATGTATTGATAGGGGCACTGTATATTATAATAAAAGAGGACATTATATAATGATAGGGGGCACTGTATATTATAATAACAGAGGACATTATGTAATATAAGGGGCACTTTATATTATAATAACAGAGGACATTATGTAATATAAGGGGCACTGTATATTATAATAAGAGAGGACATTATGTAATGATAGGGGGCACTGTATATTATAATAAGAGAGGACATTATATAATTATAGGGGGCACTGTATATTATAATAACAGAGGACATTATGTAATATAAGGGGCACTGTATATTATAATAACAGAGGACATTATGTAATGATAGGGGACACTGTATATTATAATAACAGAGGACATTATGTAATATAAGGGGCACTGTATATTATAATAACAGAGGACATTATATAATGATAGGAGGCACTGTATATTATAATATCAGAGGACATCATGTAATATAAGGGGCACTGTATATTATAATAACAGAGAACATTATGTAATATAAGGGGCACTGTATATTATAATAAGAGAGGACATTATGTAATGATAGGGAGCACTGTATATTATAATAAGAGAGGACATTATATAATTATAGGGGGCACTGTATATTATAATAACAGAGGACATTATGTAATATAAGGGGCACTGTATATTATAATAACAGAGGACATTATGTAATGATAGGGGGCACTGCATATTATAATAACAGAGGACATTATGTATTAATTGGGGGCACTCTATATTATAATAATAGAGGACATTATGTAATATAAGGGGCACTGTATATTATAATAACAGAGGACATTATGTAATGATAGGGGGCACTGTATATTATAATAACAGAGGACATTATGTAATGATAGGGGGCACTGTATATTATAATAACAGAGGACATTATGTAACATAAGGGGCACTTTATATTATAATAACAGAGGACATTATGTAATATAAGGGGCACTGTATATTATAATAACAGAGGACATTATGTAATGATAGGGGGCACTGTATATTATAATAACAGAGGACATTATGTAATATAAGGGGCACTGTATATTATAATAACAGAGGACATTATGTAATATAAGGGGCACTGTATATTATAATAACAGAAGACATTATGTAATATAAGGGGCACTGTATATTATAATAACAGAGGACATTATGTAATATAAAGGGCACTGTATATTATAATAACAGAGGACATTATGTAATATAAAGGGCACTGTATATTATAATATCAGAGGACATTATGTAATGATAGGGGGCACTGTATATTATAATAACAGAGGACATTATGTATTGATAGGGGCACTGTATATTATAATAAAAGAGGACATTATATAATGATAGGGGGCACTGTATATTATAATAACAGAGGACATTATGTAATATAAGGGGCACTTTATATTATAATAACAGAGGACATTATGTAATATAAGGGGCACTGTATATTATAATAACAGAGGACATTATGTAATGATTGGGGGCACTGTATATTATAATAACAGAGGACATTATGTAATATAAGGGGCACTGTATATTATAATAACAGAGGACATTATGTAATGATAGGGGGCACTGTATATTATAATAACAGAGGACATTATGTAATATAAGGGGCACTGTATATTATAATAACAGAGGATATTATGTAATGATAGGGGACACTGTATATTATAATAACAGAGGACATTATGTAATATAAGGGGCACTGTATATTATAATAACAGAGGACATTATGTAATATAAGGGGCACTGTATATTATAAAAACAGAGGACATTATGTAATGATAGGGGGCACTGTATATTATAATAACAGAGGACATTATGTAATGATAGGGGGCACTGTATATTATAATAACAGAGGACATTATGTAATATAAGGGGCACTGTATATTATAATAACAGAGGACATTATGTAATGATAGGGGGCACTGTATATTATAATAACAGAGGACATTATGTAATGATAGGGGGCACTGCATATTATAATAACAGAGGACATTATGTATTAATTGGGGGCACTGTATATTATAATAATAGAGGACATTATGTAATATAAGGGGCACTGTATATTATAATAACAGAGGACATTATGTAATGATAGGGGGCACTGTATATTATAATAACAGAGGACATTATGTAATGATAGGGGGCACTGTATATTATAATAACAGAGGACATTATGTAACATAAGGGGCACTTTATATTATAATAACAGAGGACATTATGTAATATAAGGGGCACTGTATATTATAATAACAGAGGACATTATGTAATGATAGGGGGCACTGTATATTATAATAACAGAGGACATTATGTAATATAAGGGGCACTGTATATTATAATAACAGAGGACATTATGTAATATAAGGGGCACTGTATATTATAATAACAGAAGACATTATGTAATATAAGGGGCACTGTATATTATAATAACAGAGGACATTATGTAATATAAAGGGCACTGTATATTATAATAACAGAGGACATTATATAATGATAGGGGGCACTGTATATTATAATATCAGAGGACATTATGTAATGATAGGGGGCACTGTATATTATAATAACAGAGGACATTATGTATTGGTAGGGGCACTGTATATTATAATAAAAGAGGACATTATATAATGATAGGGGGCACTGTATGTTATAATAACAGAGGACATTATGTAATATAAGGGGCACTTTATATTATAATAACAGAGGACATTATGTAATATAAGGGGCACTGTATATTATAATAACAGAGGACATTATGTAATGATAGGGGGCACTGTATATTATAATAACAGAGGACATTATGTAATGATTGGGGGCACTGTATATTATAATAACAGAGGACATTATGTAATATAAGGGGCACTGTATATTATAATAACAGAGGACATTATGTAATGATAGGGGGCACTGTATATTATAATAACAGAGGACATTATGTAATATAAGGGGCACTGTATATTATAATAACAGAGGATATTATGTAATGATAGGGGACACTGTATATTATAATAACAGAGGACATTATGTAATATAAGGGGCACTGTATATTATAATAACAGAGGACATTATGTAATATAAGGGGCACTGTATATTATAATAACAGAGGACATTATGTAATATAAGGGGCACTGTATATTATAATAACAGAGGACATTATATAATGATAGGGGGCACTGTATATTATAATATCAGAGGACATTATGTAATATAAGGGGCACTGTATATTATAATAACAGAGGACATTATGTAATATAAGGGGCACTGTATATTATAATAACAGAGGACATTATGTAATGATAGGGGGCACTGTATATTATAATAACAGAGGATATTATATAATGATAGGGGGCACTGTATATTATAATATCAGAGGACATTATGTAATATAAGGGGCACTGTATATTATAATAACAGAGGATATTATGTAATGATAGGGGACACTGTATATTATAATAAGAGAGGACATTATATAATGATAGGGGGCACTGTATATTATAATAACAGAGGACATTATGTAATATAAGGGGCACTGTATATTATAATAACAGAGGACATTATGTAATGATAGGGGGCACTGTATATTATAATAACAGAGGACATTATGTAATATAAGGGGCACTGTATATTATAATAACAGAGGATATTATGTAATGATAGGGGACACTGTATATTATAATAAGAGAGGACATTATATAATGATAGGGGGCACTGTATATTATAATAACAGAGGACATTATGTAATATAAGGGGCACTGTATATTATAATAACAGAGGACATTATGTAATGATAGGGGGCACTGTATATTATAATAACAGAGGACATTATGTAATATAAGGGGCACTGTATATTATAATAACAGAGGACATTATGTAATGATAGGGGGCACTGTATATTATAATAACAGAGGACATTATATAATGATAGGGGGCACTGTATATTATAATAACAGAGGACATTATGTAATATAAGGGGCACTGTATATTATAATAACAGAGGACATTATGTAATGATAGGGGGCACTGTATATTATAATAACAGAGGACATTATGTAATGATAGGGGGCACTGTATATTATAATAACAGAGGACATTATGTAATATAAGGGGCACTGTATATTATAATAACAGAGGACATTATGTGATATAAGGGGCACTGTATATTATAATAACAGAGGACATTATGTAATGATAGGGGGCACTGTATATTATAATAACAGAGGACATTATGTAATGATAGGGGGCACTGTATATTATAATAACAGAGGACAATATGTAGTATAAGGGGCACTGTATATTATAATAACAGAGGACATTATGTAATGATAGGGGGCACTGTATATTTTAATAACAGAGGACATTATGTAATGATAGGGGGCACTGTATATTATAATAACAGAGGACATTATGTAATGATAGGGGGCACTGTATATTATAATAACAGAGGACATTATGTAATATAAGTGGCACTGTATATTATAATATCAGAGGACATTATGTAATATAAGGGGCACTGTATATTATAATAACAGAGGACATTATGTAATATAATGGGCACTGTATATTATAATAACAGAGGACATTATGTAATATAAGGGGCACTGTATATTATAATAAGAGAGGACATTATATAATGATAGGGGGCACTGTATATTATAATAACAGAGGACATTATGTAATATAAGGGGCACTGTATATTATAATAACAGAGGACATTATGTAATGATAGGGGGCACTGTATATTATAATAACAGAGGACATTATGTAATATAAGGGGCACTGTATATTATAATAACAGAGGACATTATGTAATATAAGGGGCACTGTATATTATAATAACAGAGGACATTATGTAATGATAGGGGACACTGTATATTATAATAACAGAGGACATTACGTAATATAAGGGGCACTGTATATTATAATAACAGAGGACATTATATAATGATAGGGGGCACTGTATATTATAATATCAGAGGACATCATGTAATATAAGGGGCACTGTAAATTATAATAACAGAGAACATTATGTAATATAAGGGGCACTGTATATTATAATAAGAGAGGACATTATGTAATGATAGGGGGCACTGTATATTATAATAAGAGAGGACATTATATAATTATAGGGGGCACTGTATATTATAATAACATAGGACATTATGTAATATAAGGGGCACTGTATATTATAATAACAGAGGACATTATGTAATGATAGGGGGCACTGCATATTATAATAACAGAGGACATTATGTATTAATTGGGGGCACTGTATATTATAATAATAGAGGACATTATGTAATATAAGGGGCACTGTATATTATAATAACAGAGGACATTATATAATGATAGGGGGCACTGTATATTATAATATCAGAGGACATTATGTAATGATAGGGGGCACTGTATATTATAATAACAGAGGACATTATGTATTGATAGGGGCACTGTATATTATAATAAAAGAGGACATTATATAATGATAGGGGGCACTGTATATTATAATAACAGAGGACATTATGTAATATAAGGGGCACTTTATATTATAATAACAGAGGACATTATGTAATATAAGGGGCACTGTATATTATAATAACAGAGGACATTATGTAATGATAGGGGGCACTGTATATTATAATAAAAGAGGACATTATGTAATGATTGGGGGCACTGTATATTATAATAACAGAGGACATTATGTAATATAAGGGGCACTGTATATTATAATAACAGAGGACATTATGTAATGATAGGGGGCACTGTATATTATAATAACAGAGGACATTATGTAATATAAGGGGCACTGTATATTATAAAAACAGAGGACATTATGTAATGATAGGGGGCACTGTATATTATAATAACAGAGGACATTATGTAATGATAGGGGGCACTGTATATTATAATAACAGAGGACATTATGTAATATAAGGATAACTGTATATTATAATAACAGAGGACATTATGTAATGATAGGGGGCACTGTATATTATAATAAAAGAGGACATTATGTAATGATAGGGGGCACTGTATATTATAATAACAGAGGACATTATGTAATATAAGTGGCACTGTATATTATAATAACAGAGGACATTATGTTATATAAGGGGCACTGTATATTATAATAACAGAGGACATTATGTAATATAAGGGGCACTGTATATTATAATAACAGAGGACATTATGTAATATAAGGGGCACTGTATATTATAATAACAGAGGACATTATGTAATATAAAGGGGAACTGTATATTATAATAACAGAGGACATTATATAATGATAGGGGGCACTGTATATTATAATATCAGAGGACATTATGTAATATAAGGGGCACTGTATATTATAATAACAGAGGACATTATGTAATATAAGGGGCACTGTATATTATAATAACAGAGGACATTATGTAATGATAGGGGGCACTGTATATTATAATAACAGAGGACATTATGTAACATAAGGGGCACTTTATATTATAATAACAGAGGACATTATGTAATATAAGGGGCACTGTATATTATAATAACAGAGGACATTATGTAATGATAGGGGGCACTGTATATTATAATAACAGAGGACATTATGTAATATAAGGGGCACTGTATATTATAATAACAGAGGACATTATGTAATATAAGGGGCACTGTATATTATAATAACAGAAGACATTATGTAATATAAGGGGCACTGTATATTATAATAACAGAGGACATTATGTAATATAAAGGGCACTGTATATTATAATAACAGAGGACATTATATAATGATAGGGGGCACTGTATATTATAATATCAGAGGACATTATGTAATGATAGGGGGCACTGTATATTATAATAACAGAGGACATTATGTATTGATAGGGGCACTGTATATTATAATAAAAGAGGACATTATATAATGATAGGGGGCACTGTATATTATAATAACAGAGGACATTATGTAATATAAGGGGCACTTTATATTATAATAACAGAGGACATTATGTAATATAAGGGGCACTGTATATTATAATAACAGAGGACATTATGTAATGATAGGGGGCACTGTATATTATAATAACAGAGGACATTATGTAATGATTGGGGGCACTGTATATTATAATAACAGAGGACATTATGTAATATAAGGGGCACTGTATATTATAATAACAGAGGACATTATGTAATGATAGGGGGCACTGTATATTATAATAACAGAGGACATTATGTAATATAAGGGGCACTGTATATTATAAAAACAGAGGACATTATGTAATATAAGGGGCACTGTATATTATAAAAACAGAGGACATTATGTAATGATAGGGGGCACTGTATATTATAATAACAGAGGACATTATGTAATGATAGGGGGCACTGTATATTATAATAACAGAGGACATTATGTAATATAAGGGGCACTGTATATTATAATAACAGAGGACATTATGTAATGATAGGGGGCACTGTATATTATAATAAAAGAGGACATTATGTAATGATAGGGGGCACTGTATATTATAATAACAGAGGACATTATGTAATATAAGTGGCACTGTATATTATAATAACAGAGGACATTATGTTATATAAGGGGCACTGTATATTATAATAACAGAGGACATTATGTAATATAAGGGGCACTGTATATTATAATAACAGAGGACATTATGTAATATAAGGGGCACTGTATATTATAATAACAGAGGACATTATGTAATATAAAGGGGAACTGTATATTATAATAACAGAGGACATTATATAATGATAGGGGGCACTGTATATTATAATATCAGAGGACATTATGTAATATAAGGGGCACTGTATATTATAATAACAGAGGACATTATGTAATATAAGGGGCACTGTATATTATAATAACAGAGGACATTATGTAATGATAGGGGGCACTGTATATTATAATAACAGAGGACATTATGTAACATAAGGGGCACTTTATATTATAATAACAGAGGACATTATGTAATATAAGGGGCACTGTATATTATAATAACAGAGGACATTATGTAATGATAGGGGGCACTGTATATTATAATAACAGAGGACATTATGTAATATAAGGGGCACTGTATATTATAATAACAGAGGACATTATGTAATATAAGGGGCACTGTATATTATAATAACAGAAGACATTATGTAATATAAGGGGCACTGTATATTATAATAACAGAGGACATTATGTAATATAAAGGGCACTGTATATTATAATAACAGAGGACATTATATAATGATAGGGGGCACTGTATATTATAATATCAGAGGACATTATGTAATGATAGGGGGCACTGTATATTATAATAACAGAGGACATTATGTATTGATAGGGGCACTGTATATTATAATAAAAGAGGACATTATATAATGATAGGGGGCACTGTATATTATAATAACAGAGGACATTATGTAATATAAGGGGCACTTTATATTATAATAACAGAGGACATTATGTAATATAAGGGGCACTGTATATTATAATAACAGAGGACATTATGTAATGATAGGGGGCACTGTATATTATAATAACAGAGGACATTATGTAATGATTGGGGGCACTGTATATTATAATAACAGAGGACATTATGTAATATAAGGGGCACTGTATATTATAATAACAGAGGACATTATGTAATGATAGGGGGCACTGTATATTATAATAACAGAGGACATTATGTAATATAAGGGGCACTGTATATTATAATAACAGAGGATATTATGTAATGATAGGGGACACTGTATATTATAATAACAGAGGACATTATGTAATATAAGGGGCACTGTATATTATAATAACAGAGGACATTATGTAATATAAGGGGCACTGTATATTATAATAACAGAGGACATTATATAATGATAGGGGGCACTGTATATTATAATATCAGAGGACATTATGTAATATAAGGGGCACTGTATATTATAATAACAGAGGACATTATGTAATATAAGGGGCACTGTATATTATAATAACAGAGGACATTATGTAATGATAGGGGGCACTGCATATTATAATAACAGAGGACATTATGTATTAATTGGGGGCACTGTATATTATAATAATAGAGGACATTATGTAATATAAGGGGCACTGTATATTATAATAACAGAGGACATTATGTAATGATAGGGGGCACTGTATATTATAATAACAGAGGACATTATGTAATGATAGGGGGCACTGTATATTATAATAACAGAGGACATTATGTAACATAAGGGGCACTTTATATTATAATAACAGAGGACATTATGTAATATAAGGGGCACTGTATATTATAATAACAGAGGACATTATGTAATATAAGGGGCACTGTATATTATAATAACAGAGGACATTATGTAATATAAGGGGCACTGTATATTATAATAACAGAGGACATTATGTAATATAAGGGGCACTGTATATTATAATAACAGAAGACATTATGTAATATAAGGGGCACTGTATATTATAATAACAGAGGACATTATGTAATATAAAGGGCACTGTATATTATAATAACAGAGGACATTATATAATGATAGGGGGCACTGTATATTATAATATCAGAGGACATTATGTAATGATAGGGGGCACTGTATATTATAATAACAGAGGACATTATGTATTGATAGGGGCACTGTATATTATAATAAAAGAGGACATTATATAATGATAGGGGGCACTGTATATTATAATAACAGAGGACATTATGTAATATAAGGGGCACTTTATATTATAATAACAGAGGACATTATGTAATATAAGGGGCACTGTATATTATAATAACAGAGGACATTATGTAATGATAGGGGGCACTGTATATTATAATAACAGAGGACATTATGTAATGATTGGGGGCACTGTATATTATAATAACAGAGGACATTATGTAATATAAGGGGCACTGTATATTATAATAACAGAGGACATTATGTAATGATAGGGGGCACTGTATATTATAATAACAGAGGACATTATGTAATATAAGGGGCACTGTATATTATAATAACAGAGGACATTATGTAATATAAGGGGCACTGTATATTATAATAACAGAGGACATTATGTAATGATAGGGGAAACTGTATATTATAATAACAGAGGACATTATGTAATATAAGGGGCACTGTATATTATAATAACAGAGGACATTATATAATGATAGGGGGCACTGTATATTATAATATCAGAGGACATCATGTAATATAAGGGGCACTGTATATTATAATAACAGAGAACATTATGTAATATAAGGGGCACTGTATATTATAATAAGAGAGGACATTATGTAATGATAGGGGGCACTGTATATTATAATAAGAGAGGACATTATATAATTATAGGGGGCACTGTATATTATAATAACAGAGGACATTATGTAATATAAGGGGCACTGTATATTATAATAACAGAGGACATTATGTAATGATAGGGGGCACTGCATATTATAATAACAGAGGACATTATGTATTAATTGGGGGCACTGTATATTATAATAATAGAGGACATTATGTAATATAAGGGGCACTGTATATTGTAATAACAGAGGACATTATGTAATGATAGGGGGCACTGTATATTATAATAACAGAGGACATTATGTAATGATAGGGGGCACTGTATATTATAATAACAGAGGACATTATGTAACATAAGGGGCACTTTATATTATAATAACAGAGGACATTATGTAATATAAGGGGCACTGTATATTATAATAACAGAGGACATTATGTAATGATAGGGGGCACTGTATATTATAATAACAGAGGACATTATGTAATATAAGGGGCACTGTATATTATAATAACAGAGGACATTATGTAATATAAGGGGCACTGTATATTATAATAACAGAAGACATTATGTAATATAAGGGGCACTGTATATTATAATAAAAGAGGACATTATGTAATATAAAGGGCACTGTATATTATAATAACAGAGGACATTATATAATGATAGGGGGCACTGTATATTATAATATCAGAGGACATTATGTAATGATAGGGGGCACTGTATATTATAATAACAGAGGACATTATGTATTGATAGGGGCACTGTATATTATAATAAAAGAGGACATTATATAATGATAGGGGGCACTGTATATTATAATAACAGAGGACATTATGTAATATAAGGGGCACTTTATATTATAATAACAGAGGACATTATGTAACATAAGGGGCACTGTATATTATAATAACAGAGGACATTATGTAATGATAGGGGGCACTGTATATTATAATAAAAGAGGACATTATGTAATGATTGGGGGCACTGTATATTATAATAACAGAGGACATTATGTAATATAAGGGGCACTGTATATTATAATAACAGAGGACATTATGTAATGATAGGGGGCACAGTATATTATAATAACAGAGGACATTATGTAATATAAGGGGCACTGTATATTATAATAACAGAGGACATTATGTAATATAAGGGGCACTGTATATTATAATAACAGAGGATATTATGTAATGATAGGGGACACTGTATATTATAATATCAGAGGACATCATGTAATATAAGGGGCACTGTATATTATAATAACAGAGGACATTATGTAATATAAGGGGCACTGTATATTATAATAACAGAGGACATTATGTAATGATAGGGGGCACTGCATATTATAATAACAGAGGACATTATGTATTAATTGGGGGCACTGTATATTATAATAATAGAGGACATTATGTAATATAAGGGGCACTGTATATTATAATAACAGAGGACATTATGTAATGATAGGGGGCACTGTATATTATAATAACAGAGGACATTATGTAATGATAGGGGGCACTGTATATTATAATAACAGAGGACATTATGTAACATAAGGGGCACTTTATATTATAATAACAGAGGACATTATGTAATATAAGGGGCACTGTATATTATAATAACAGAGGACATTATGTAATGATAGGGGGCACTGTATATTATAATAACAGAGGACATTATGTAATATAAGGGGCACTGTATATTATAATAACAGAGGACATTATGTAATATAAGGGGCACTGTATATTATAATAACAGAAGACATTATGTAATATAAGGGGCACTGTATATTATAATAACAGAGGACATTATGTAATATAAAGGGCACTGTATATTATAATAACAGAGGACATTATATAATGATAGGGGGCACTGTATATTATAATATCAGAGGACATTATGTAATGATAGGGGGCACTGTATATTATAATAACAGAGGACATTATGTATTGATAGGGGCACTGTATATTATAATAAAAGAGGACAATATATAATGATAGGGGGCACTGTATATTATAATAACAGAGGACATTATGTAATATAAGGGGCACTTTATATTATAATAACAGAGGACATTATGTAATATAAGGGGCACTGTATATTATAATAACAGAGGACATTATGTAATGATAGGGGGCACTGTATATTATAATAACAGAGGACATTATGTAATGATTGGGGGCACTGTATATTATAATAACAGAGGACATTATGTAATATAAGGGGCACTGTATATTATAATAACAGAGGACATTATGTAATGATAGGGGGCACTGTATATTATAATAACAGAGGACATTATGTAATATAAGGGGCACTGTATATTATAATAACAGAGGATATTATGTAATGATAGGGGACACTGTATATTATAATAACAGAGGACATTATGTAATATAAGGGGCACTGTATATTATAATAACAGAGGACATTATGTAATATAAGGGGCACTGTATATTATAAAAACAGAGGACATTATGTAATGATAGGGGGCACTGTATATTATAATAACAGAGGACATTATGTAATGATAGGGGGCACTGTATATTATAATAACAGAGGACATTATGTAATATAAGGGGCACTGTATATTATAATAACAGAGGACATTATGTAATGATAGGGGGCACTGTATATTATAATAACAGAGGACATTATGTAATGATAGGGGGCACTGCATATTATAATAACAGAGGACATTATGTATTAATTGGGGGCACTGTATATTATAATAATAGAGGACATTATGTAATATAAGGGGCACTGTATATTATAATAACAGAGGACATTATGTAATGATAGGGGGCACTGTATATTATAATAACAGAGGACATTATGTAATGATAGGGGGCACTGTATATTATAATAACAGAGGACATTATGTAACATAAGGGGCACTTTATATTATAATAACAGAGGACATTATGTAATATAAGGGGCACTGTATATTATAATAACAGAGGACATTATGTAATGATAGGATGCACTGTATATTATAATAACAGAGGACATTATGTAATATAAGGGGCACTGTATATTATAATAACAGAGGACATTATGTAATATAAGGGGCACTGTATATTATAATAACAGAGGACATTATGTAATATAAGGGGCACTTTATATTATAATAACAGAGGACATTATGTAATATAAGGGGCACTGTATATTATAATAACAGAGGACATTATATAATGATAGGGGGCACTGTATATTATAATATCAGAGGACATTATGTAATATAAGGGGCACTGTATATTATAATAACAGAGGACATTATGTAATATAAGGGGCACTGTATATTATAATAACAGAGGACATTATGTAATGATAGGGGGCACTGTATATTATAATAACAGAGGACATTATATAATGATAGGGGGCACTGTATATTATAATATCAGAGGACATTATGTAATATAAGGGGCACTGTATATTATAATAACAGAGGATATTATGTAATGATAGGGGACACTGTATATTATAATAAGAGAGGACATTATATAATGATAGGGGGCACTGTATATTATAATAACAGAGGACATTATGTAATATAAGGGGCACTGTATATTATAATAACAGAGGACATTATGTAATGATAGGGGGCACTGTATATTATAATAACAGAGGACATTATGTAATATAAGGGGCACTGTATTTTATAATAACAGAGGATATTATGTAATGATAGGGGACACTGTATATTATAATAAGAGAGGACATTATATAATGATAGGGGGCACTGTATATTATAATAACAGAGGACATTATGTAATATAAGGGGCACTGTATATTATAATAACAGAGGACATTATGTAATGATAGGGGGCACTGTATATTATAATAACAGAGGACATTATGTGATATAAGGGGCACTGTACATTATAATAACAGAGGACATTATGTAATGATAGGGGGCACTGTATATTATAATAACAGAGGACATTATATAATGATAGGGGGCACTGTATATTATAATAACAGAGGACATTATGTAATATAAGGGGCACTGTATATTATAATAACAGAGGACATTATGTAATGATAGGGGGCACTGTATATTATAATAACAGAGGACATTATGTAATGATAGGGGGCACTGTATATTATAATAACAGAGGACATTATGTAATATAAGGGGCACTGTATATTATAATAACAGAGGACATTATGTAATATAAGGGGCACTGTATATTATAATAACAGAGGACATTATGTAATGATAGGGGGCACTGTATATTATAATAACAGAGGACATTATGTAATGATAGGGGGCACTGTATATTATAATAACAGAGGACATTATGTAGTATAAGGGGCACTGTATATTATAATAACAGAGGACATTATGTAATGATAGGGGGCACTGTATATTTTAATAACAGAGGACATTATGTAATGATAGGGGGCACTGTATATTATAATAACAGAGGACATTATGTAATGGTAGGGGGCACTGTATATTATAATAACAGAGGACATTATGTAATATAAGTGGCACTGTATATTATAATATCAGAGGACATTATGTAATATAAGGGGCACTGTATATTATAATAACAGAGGACATTATGTAATATAAGGGGCACTGTATATTATAATAACAGAGGACATTATGTAATGATAGGGGGCACTGTATATTATAATAACAGAGGACATTATGTAATGATAGGGGGCACTGTATATTATAATAACTGAGGACATTATGTAATATAAGGGGCACTGTATATTATAATAACAGAGGACATTATGTAATGATAGGGGGCACTGTATATTATAATAACAGAGGACATTATGTAATGATAGGGGGCACTGTATATTATAATAACAAAGGACATTATGTAATGATAGGGGGCACTGTATATTATAATAACAGAGGAAATTATGTATTGATAGGGGCACTGTATATTATAATAAAAGAGGACATTATATAATGATAGGGGGCACTGTATATTATAATAACAGAGGAAATTATGTAATATAAGGGGCACTGTATATTATAATAACAAAGGACATTATGTAATGATAGGGGGCACTGTATATTATAATAACAGAGGACATTATGTAATGATAGGGGGCACTGTATATTATAATAATAGAGGACATTATGTAATATAAGGGGCACTGTACATTATAATAACAGAGGGCATTATGTAATATAAGGGGCACTGTATATTATAATAACAGAGGACATTATGTAATGATAGGGGGCACTGTATATTATAATAACAGAGGACATTATGTAATATAAGGGGCACTGTATATTATAATAACAGAGGACATTATGTAATATAAGGGGCACTGTATATTATAATAACAGAGGACATTATGTAATGATAGGGGACACTGTATATTATAATAACAGAGGACATTATGTAATATAAGGGGCACTGTATATTATAATAACAGAGGACATTATATAATGATAGGGGGCACTGTATATTATAATATCAGAGGACATCATGTAATATAAGGGGCACTGTATATTATAATAACAGAGAACATTATGTAATATAAGGGGCACTGTATATTATAATAAGAGAGGACATTATGTAATGATAGGGGGCACTGTATATTATAATAAGAGAGGACATTATATAATTATAGGGGGCACTGTATATTATAATAACAGAGGACATTATGTAATATAAGGGGCACTGTATATTATAATAACAGAGGACATTATGTAATGATAGGGGGCACTGCATATTATAATAACAGAGGACATTATGTATTAATTGGGGGCACTGTATATTATAATAATAGAGGACATTATGTAATATAAGGGGCACTGTATATTATAATAACAGAGGACATTATGTAATGATAGGGGGCACTGTATATTATAATAACAGAGGACATTATGTAATGATAGGGGGCACTGTATATTATAATAACAGAGGACATTATGTAACATAAGGGGCACTTTATATTATAATAACAGAGGACATTATGTAATATAAGGGGCACTGTATATTATAATAACAGAGGACATTATGTAATATAAGGGGCACTGTATATTATAATAACAGAGGACATTATGTAATATAAGGGGCACTGTATATTATAATAACAGAGGACATTATGTAATATAAGGGGCACTGTATATTATAATAACAGAAGACATTATGTAATATAAGGGGCACTGTATATTATAATAACAGAGGACATTATGTAATATAAAGGGCACTGTATATTATAATAACAGAGGACATTATATAATGATAGGGGGCACTGTATATTATAATATCAGAGGACATTATGTAATGATAGGGGGCACTGTATATTATAATAACAGAGGACATTATGTATTGATAGGGGCACTGTATATTATAATAAAAGAGGACATTATATAATGATAGGGGGCACTGTATATTATAATAACAGAGGACATTATGTAATATAAGGGGCACTTTATATTATAATAACAGAGGACATTATGTAATATAAGGGGCACTGTATATTATAATAACAGAGGACATTATGTAATGATAGGGGGCACTGTATATTATAATAACAGAGGACATTATGTAATGATTGGGGGCACTGTATATTATAATAACAGAGGACATTATGTAATATAAGGGGCACTGTATATTATAATAACAGAGGACATTATGTAATGATAGGGGGCACTGTATATTATAATAACAGAGGACATTATGTAATATAAGGGGCACTGTATATTATAATAACAGAGGACATTATGTAATATAAGGGGCACTGTATATTATAATAACAGAGGACATTATGTAATGATAGGGGACACTGTATATTATAATAACAGAGGACATTATGTAATATAAGGGGCACTGTATATTATAATAACAGAGGACATTATATAATGATAGGGGGCACTGTATATTATAATATCAGAGGACATCATGTAATATAAGGGGCACTGTATATTATAATAACAGAGAACATTATGTAATATAAGGGGCACTGTATATTATAATAAGAGAGGACATTATGTAATGATAGGGGGCACTGTATATTATAATAAGAGAGGACATTATATAATTATAGGGGGCACTGTATATTATAATAACAGAGGACATTATGTAATATAAGGGGCACTGTATATTATAATAACAGAGGACATTATGTAATGATAGGGGGCACTGCATATTATAATAACAGAGGACATTATGTATTAATTGGGGGCACTGTATATTATAATAATAGAGGACATTATGTAATATAAGGGGCACTGTATATTATAATAACAGAGGACATTATGTAATGATAGGGGGCACTGTATATTATAATAACAGAGGACATTATGTAATGATAGGGGGCACTGTATATTATAATAACAGAGGACATTATGTAATATAAGGGGCACTTTATATTATAATAACAGAGGACATTATGTAATATAAGGGGCACTGTATATTATAATAACAGAGGACATTATGTAATGATAGGGGGCACTGTATATTATAATAACAGAGGACATTATGTAATGATTGGGGGCACTGTATATTATAATAACAGAGGACATTATGTAATATAAGGGGCACTGTATATTATAATAACAGAGGACATTATGTAATGATAGGGGGCACTGTATATTATAATAACAGAGGACATTATGTAATATAAGGGGCACTGTATATTATAATAACAGAGGACATTATGTAATATAAGGGGCACTGTATATTATAATAACAGAAGACATTATGTAATATAAGGGGCACTGTATATTATAATAACAGAGGACATTATGTAATATAAAGGGCACTGTATATTATAATAACAGAGGACATTATATAATGATAGGGGGCACTGTATATTATAATATCAGAGGAAATTATGTAATGATAGGGGGCACTGTATATTATAATAACAGAGGACATTATGTATTGATAGGGGCACTGTATATTATAATAAAAGAAGACATTATATAATGATAGGGGGCACTGTATATTATAATAACAGAGGACATTATGTAATATAAGGGGCACTTTATATTATAATAACAGAGGACATTATGTAATATAAGGGGCACTGTATATTATAATAACAGAGGACATTATGTAATGATAGGGGGCACTGTATATTATAATAACAGAGGACATTATGTAATGATTGGGGGCACTGTATATTATAATAACAGAGGACATTATGTAATATAAGGGGCACTGTATATTATAATAACAGAGGACATTATGTAATGATAGGGGGCACTGTATATTATAATAACAGAGGACATTATGTAATATAAGGGGCACTGTATATTATAATAACAGAGGACATTATGTAATATAAGGGGCACTGTATATTATAATAACAGAGGACATTATGTAATGATAGGGGACACTGTATATTATAATAACAGAGGACATTATGTAATATAAGGGGCACTGTATATTATAATAACAGAGGACATTATATAATGATAGGGGGCACTGTATATTATAATATCAGAGGACATCATGTAATATAAGGGGCACTGTATATTATAATAACAGAGAACATTATGTAATATAAGGGGCACTGTATATTATAATAAGAGAGGACATTATGTAATGATAGGGGGCACTGTATATTATAATAAGAGAGGACATTATATAATTATAGGGGGCACTGTATATTATAATAACAGAGGACATTATGTAATATAAGGGGCACTGTATATTATAATAACAGAGGACATTATGTAATGATAGGGGGCACTGCATATTATAATAACAGAGGACATTATGTATTAATTGGGGGCACTGTATATTATAATAATAGAGGACATTATGTAATATAAGGGGCACTGTATATTATAATAACAGAGGACATTATGTAATGATAGGGGGCACTATATATTATAATAACAGAGGACATTATGTAATGATAGGGGGCACTGTATATTATAATAACAGAGGACATTATGTAATATAAGGGGCACTGTATATTATAATAACAGAGGACATTATGTAATATAAGGGGCACTGTATATTATAATAACAGAGGACATTATGTAATGATAGGGGGCACTGTATATTATAATAACAGAGGACATTATGTAATGATTGGGCACTGTATATTATAATAACAGAGGACATTATGTAATATAAGGGGCACTGTATATTATAATAACAGAGGACATTATGTAATGATAGGGGGCACTGTATATTATAATAACAGAGGACATTATGTAATATAAGGGGCACTGTATATTATAATAACAGAGGACATTATGTAATATAAGGGGCACTGTATATTATAATAACAGAGGACATTATGTAATGATAGGGGACACTGTATATTATAATAACAGAGGACATTATGTAATATAAGGGGCACTGTATATTATAATAACAGAGGACATTATATAATGATAGGGGGCACTGTATATTATAATATCAGAGGACATCATGTAATATAAGGGGCACTGTATATTATAATAACAGAGAACATTATGTAATATAGGGGGCACTGTATATTATAATAAGAGAGGACATTATGTAATGATAGGGGGCACTGTATATTATAATAAGAGAGGACATTATATAATTATAGGGGGCACTGTATATTATAATAACAGAGGACATTATGTAATATAAGGGGCACTGTATATTATAATAACAGAGGACATTATGTAATGATAGGGGGCACTGCATATTATAATAACAGAGGACATTATGTATTAATTGGGGGCACTGTATATTATAATAATAGAGGACATTATGTAATATAAGGGGCACTGTATATTATAATAACAGAGGACATTATGTAATGATAGGGGGCACTGTATATTATAATAACAGAGGACATTATGTAATGATAGGGGGCACTGTATATTATAATAACAGAGGACATTATGTAACATAAGGGGCACTTTATATTATAATAACAGAGGACATTATGTAATATAAGGGGCACTGTATATTATAATAACAGAGGACATTATGTAATGATAGGGGGCACTGTATATTATAATAACAGAGGACATTATGTAATATAAGGGGCACTGTATATTATAATAACAGAGGACATTATGTAATATAAGGGGCACTGTATATTATAATAACAGAAGACATTATGTAATATAAGGGGCACTGTATATTATAATAACAGAGGACATTATGTAATATAAAGGGCACTGTATATTATAATAACAGAGGACATTATATAATGATAGGGGGCACTGTATATTATAATATCAGAGGACATTATGTAATGATAGGGGGCACTGTATATTATAATAACAGAGGACATTATGTATTGATAGGGGCACTGTATATTATAATAAAAGAGGACATTATATAATGATAGGGGGCACTGTATATTATAATAACAGAGGACATTATGTAATATAAGGGGCACTTTATATTATAATAACAGAGGACATTATGTAATATAAGGGGCACTGTATATTATAATAACAGAGGACATTATGTAATGATAGGGGGCACTGTATATTATAATAACAGAGGACATTATGTAATGATTGGGGGCACTGTATATTATAATAACAGAGGACATTATGTAATATAAGGGGCACTGTATATTATAATAACAGAGGACATTATGTAATGATAAGGGGCACTGTATATTATAATAACAGAGGACATTATGTAATATAAGGGGCACTGTATATTATAATAACAGAGGACATTATGTAATATAAGGGGCACTGTATATTATAATAACAGAGGACATTATGTAATGATAGGGGACACTGTATATTATAATAACAGAGGACATTATGTAATATAAGGGGCACTGTATATTATAATAACAGAGGACATTATATAATGATAGGGGGCACTGTATATTATAATATCAGAGGACATCATGTAATATAAGGGGCACTGTATATTATAATAACAGAGAACATTATGTAATATAAGGGGCACTGTATATTATAATAAGAGAGGACATTATGTAATGATAGGGGGCACTGTATATTATAATAAGAGAGGACATTATATAATTATAGGGGGCACTGTATATTATAATAACAGAGGACATTATGTAATATAAGGGGCACTGTATATTATAATAACAGAGGACATTATGTAATGATAGGGGACACTGTATATTATAATAACAGAGGACATTATGTAATATAAGGGGCACTGTATATTATAATAACAGAGGACATTATATAATGATAGGGGGCACTGTATATTATAATATCAGAGGACATCATGTAATATAAGGGGCACTGTATATTATAATAACAGAGAACATTATGTAATATAAGGGGCACTGTATATTATAATAAGAGAGGACATTATGTAATGATAGGGGGCACTGTATATTATAATAAGAGAGGACATTATATAATTATAGGGGGCACTGTATATTATAATAACAGAGGACATTATGTAATATAAGGGGCACTGTATATTATAATAACAGAGGACATTATGTAATAATAGGGGGCACTGCATATTATAATAACAGAGGACATTATGTATTAATTGGGGGCACTGTATATTATAATAATAGAGGACATTATGTAATATAAGGGGCACTGTATATTATAATAACAGAGGACATTATGTAATGATAGGGGGCACTGTATAGTATAATAACAGAGGACATTATGTAATGATAGGGGGCACTGTATATTATAATAACAGAGGACATTATGTAACATAAGGGGCACTTTATATTATAATAACAGAGGACATCATGTAATATAAGGGGCACTGTATATTATAATAACAGAGGACATTATGTAATGATAGGGGGCACTGTATATTATAATAACAGAGGACATTATGTAATATAAGGGGCACTGTATATTATAATAACAGAGGACATTATGTAATATAAGGGGCACTGTATATTATAATAACAGAAGACATTATGTAATATAAGGGGCACTGTATATTATAATAACAGAGGACATTATGTAATATAAAGGGCACTGTATATTATAATAACAGAGGACATTATATAATGATAGGGGGCACTGTATATTATAATATCAGAGGACATTATGTAATGATAGGGGGCACTGTATATTATAATAACAGAGGACATTATGTATTGATAGGGGCACTGTATATTATAATAAAAGAGGACATTATATAATGATAGGGGGCACTGTATATTATAATAACAGAGGACATTATGTAATATAAGGGGCACTTTATATTATAATAACAGAGGACATTATGTAATATAAGGGGCACTGTATATTATAATAAGAGAGGACATTATGTAATGATAGGGGGCACTGTATATTATAATAAGAGAGGACATTATATAATTATAGGGGGCACTGTATATTATAATAACAGAGGACATTATGTAATATAAGGGGCACTGTATATTATAATAACAGAGGACATTATGTAATGATAGGGGACACTGTATATTATAATAACAGAGGACATTATGTAATATAAGGGGCACTGTATATTATAATAACAGAGGACATTATATAATGATAGGAGGCACTGTATATTATAATATCAGAGGACATCATGTAATATAAGGGGCACTGTATATTATAATAACAGAGAACATTATGTAATATAAGGGGCACTGTATATTATAATAAGAGAGGACATTATGTAATGATAGGGGGCACTGTATATTATAATAAGAGAGGACATTATATAATTATAGGGGGCACTGTATATTATAATAACAGAGGACATTATGTAATATAAGGGGCACTGTATATTATAATAACAGAGGACATTATGTAATGATAGGGGGCACTGCATATTATAATAACAGAGGACATTATGTATTAATTGGGGGCACTGTATATTATAATAATAGAGGACATTATGTAATATAAGGGGCACTGTATATTATAATAACAGAGGACATTATGTAATGATAGGGGGCACTGTATATTATAATAACAGAGGACATTATGTAATGATAGGGGGCACTGTATATTATAATAACAGAGGACATTATGTAACATAAGGGGCACTTTATATTATAATAACAGAGGACATTATGTAATATAAGGGGCACTGTATATTATAATAACAGAGGACATTATGTAATGATAGGGGGCACTGTATATTATAATAACAGAGGACATTATGTAATATAAGGGGCACTGTATATTATAATAACAGAGGACATTATGTAATATAAGGGGCACTGTATATTATAATAACAGAAGACATTATGTAATATAAGGGGCACTGTATATTATAATAACAGAGGACATTATGTAATATAAAGGGCACTGTATATTATAATAACAGAGGACATTATATAATGATAGGGGGCACTGTATATTATAATATCAGAGGACATTATGTAATGATAGGGGGCACTGTATATTATAATAACAGAGGACATTATGTATTGATAGGGGCACTGTATATTATAATAAAAGAGGACATTATATAATGATAGGGGGCACTGTATATTATAATAACAGAGGACATTATGTAATATAAGGGGCACTTTATATTATAATAACAGAGGACATTATGTAATATAAGGGGCACTGTATATTATAATAACAGAGGACATTATGTAATGATTGGGGGCACTGTATATTATAATAACAGAGGACATTATGTAATATAAGGGGCACTGTATATTATAATAACAGAGGACATTATGTAATGATAGGGGGCACTGTATATTATAATAACAGAGGACATTATGTAATATAAGGGGCACTGTATATTATAATAACAGAGGATATTATGTAATGATAGGGGACACTGTATATTATAATAACAGAGGACATTATGTAATATAAGGGGCACTGTATATTATAATAACAGAGGACATTATGTAATATAAGGGGCACTGTATATTATAAAAACAGAGGACATTATGTAATGATAGGGGGCACTGTATATTATAATAACAGAGGACATTATGTAATGATAGGGGGCACTGTATATTATAATAACAGAGGACATTATGTAATATAAGGGGCACTGTATATTATAATAACAGAGGACATTATGTAATGATAGGGGGCACTGTATATTATAATAACAGAGGACATTATGTAATGATAGGGGGCACTGCATATTATAATAACAGAGGACATTATGTATTAATTGGGGGCACTGTATATTATAATAATAGAGGACATTATGTAATATAAGGGGCACTGTATATTATAATAACAGAGGACATTATGTAATGATAGGGGGCACTGTATATTATAATAACAGAGGACATTATGTAATGATAGGGGGCACTGTATATTATAATAACAGAGGACATTATGTAACATAAGGGGCACTTTATATTATAATAACAGAGGACATTATGTAATATAAGGGGCACTGTATATTATAATAACAGAGGACATTATGTAATGATAGGGGGCACTGTATATTATAATAACAGAGGACATTATGTAATATAAGGGGCACTGTATATTATAATAACAGAGGACATTATGTAATATAAGGGGCACTGTATATTATAATAACAGAAGACATTATGTAATATAAGGGGCACTGTATATTATAATAACAGAGGACATTATGTAATATAAAGGGCACTGTATATTATAATAACAGAGGACATTATATAATGATAGGGGGCACTGTATATTATAATATCAGAGGACATTATGTAATGATAGGGGGCACTGTATATTATAATAACAGAGGACATTATGTATTGGTAGGGGCACTGTATATTATAATAAAAGAGGACATTATATAATGATAGGGGGCACTGTATGTTATAATAACAGAGGACATTATGTAATATAAGGGGCACTTTATATTATAATAACAGAGGACATTATGTAATATAAGGGGCACTGTATATTATAATAACAGAGGACATTATGTAATGATAGGGGGCACTGTATATTATAATAACAGAGGACATTATGTAATGATTGGGGGCACTGTATATTATAATAACAGAGGACATTATGTAATATAAGGGGCACTGTATATTATAATAACAGAGGACATTATGTAATGATAGGGGGCACTGTATATTATAATAACAGAGGACATTATGTAATATAAGGGGCACTGTATATTATAATAACAGAGGATATTATGTAATGATAGGGGACACTGTATATTATAATAACAGAGGACATTATGTAATATAAGGGGCACTGTATATTATAATAACAGAGGACATTATGTAATATAAGGGGCACTGTATATTATAATAACAGAGGACATTATGTAATATAAGGGGCACTGTATATTATAATAACAGAGGACATTATATAATGATAGGGGGCACTGTATATTATAATATCAGAGGACATTATGTAATATAAGGGGCACTGTATATTATAATAACAGAGGACATTATGTAATATAAGGGGCACTGTATATTATAATAACAGAGGACATTATGTAATGATAGGGGGCACTGTATATTATAATAACAGAGGATATTATATAATGATAGGGGGCACTGTATATTATAATATCAGAGGACATTATGTAATATAAGGGGCACTGTATATTATAATAACAGAGGATATTATGTAATGATAGGGGACACTGTATATTATAATAAGAGAGGACATTATATAATGATAGGGGGCACTGTATATTATAATAACAGAGGACATTATGTAATATAAGGGGCACTGTATATTATAATAACAGAGGACATTATGTAATGATAGGGGGCACTGTATATTATAATAACAGAGGACATTATGTAATATAAGGGGCACTGTATATTATAATAACAGAGGATATTATGTAATGATAGGGGACACTGTATATTATAATAAGAGAGGACATTATATAATGATAGGGGGCACTGTATATTATAATAACAGAGGACATTATGTAATATAAGGGGCACTGTATATTATAATAACAGAGGACATTATGTAATGATAGGGGGCACTGTATATTATAATAACAGAGGACATTATGTAATATAAGGGGCACTGTATATTATAATAACAGAGGACATTATGTAATGATAGGGGGCACTGTATATTATAATAACAGAGGACATTATATAATGATAGGGGGCACTGTATATTATAATAACAGAGGACATTATGTAATATAAGGGGCACTGTATATTATAATAACAGAGGACATTATGTAATGATAGGGGGCACTGTATATTATAATAACAGAGGACATTATGTAATGATAGGGGGCACTGTATATTATAATAACAGAGGACATTATGTAATATAAGGGGCACTGTATATTATAATAACAGAGGACATTATGTGATATAAGGGGCACTGTATATTATAATAACAGAGGACATTATGTAATGATAGGGGGCACTGTATATTATAATAACAGAGGACATTATGTAATGATAGGGGGCACTGTATATTATAATAACAGAGGACATTATGTAGTATAAGGGGCACTGTATATTATAATAACAGAGGACATTATGTAATGATAGGGGGCACTGTATATTTTAATAACAGAGGACATTATGTAATGATAGGGGGCACTGTATATTATAATAACAGAGGACATTATGTAATGATAGGGGGCACTGTATATTATAATAACAGAGGACATTATGTAATATAAGTGGCACTGTATATTATAATATCAGAGGACATTATGTAATATAAGGGGCACTGTATATTATAATAACAGAGGACATTATGTAATATAATGGGCACTGTATATTATAATAACAGAGGACATTATGTAATATAAGGGGCACTGTATATTATAATAAGAGAGGACATTATATAATGATAGGGGGCACTGTATATTATAATAACAGAGGACATTATGTAATATAAGGGGCACTGTATATTATAATAACAGAGGACATTATGTAATGATAGGGGGCACTGTATATTATAATAACAGAGGACATTATGTAATATAAGGGGCACTGTATATTATAATAACAGAGGACATTATGTAATATAAGGGGCACTGTATATTATAATAACAGAGGACATTATGTAATGATAGGGGACACTGTATATTATAATAACAGAGGACATTACGTAATATAAGGGGCACTGTATATTATAATAACAGAGGACATTATATAATGATAGGGGGCACTGTATATTATAATATCAGAGGACATCATGTAATATAAGGGGCACTGTAAATTATAATAACAGAGAACATTATGTAATATAAGGGGCACTGTATATTATAATAAGAGAGGACATTATGTAATGATAGGGGGCACTGTATATTATAATAAGAGAGGACATTATATAATTATAGGGGGCACTGTATATTATAATAACATAGGACATTATGTAATATAAGGGGCACTGTATATTATAATAACAGAGGACATTATGTAATGATAGGGGGCACTGCATATTATAATAACAGAGGACATTATGTATTAATTGGGGGCACTGTATATTATAATAATAGAGGACATTATGTAATATAAGGGGCACTGTATATTATAATAACAGAGGACATTATATAATGATAGGGGGCACTGTATATTATAATATCAGAGGACATTATGTAATGATAGGGGGCACTGTATATTATAATAACAGAGGACATTATGTATTGATAGGGGCACTGTATATTATAATAAAAGAGGACATTATATAATGATAGGGGGCACTGTATATTATAATAACAGAGGACATTATGTAATATAAGGGGCACTTTATATTATAATAACAGAGGACATTATGTAATATAAGGGGCACTGTATATTATAATAACAGAGGACATTATGTAATGATAGGGGGCACTGTATATTATAATAAAAGAGGACATTATGTAATGATTGGGGGCACTGTATATTATAATAACAGAGGACATTATGTAATATAAGGGGCACTGTATATTATAATAACAGAGGACATTATGTAATGATAGGGGGCACTGTATATTATAATAACAGAGGACATTATGTAATATAAGGGGCACTGTATATTATAAAAACAGAGGACATTATGTAATGATAGGGGGCACTGTATATTATAATAACAGAGGACATTATGTAATGATAGGGGGCACTGTATATTATAATAACAGAGGACATTATGTAATATAAGGGGCACTGTATATTATAATAACAGAGGACATTATGTAATGATAGGGGGCACTGTATATTATAATAAAAGAGGACATTATGTAATGATAGGGGGCACTGTATATTATAATAACAGAGGACATTATGTAATATAAGTGGCACTGTATATTATAATAACAGAGGACATTATGTTATATAAGGGGCACTGTATATTATAATAACAGAGGACATTATGTAATATAAGGGGCACTGTATATTATAATAACAGAGGACATTATGTAATATAAGGGGCACTGTATATTATAATAACAGAGGACATTATGTAATATAAAGGGGAACTGTATATTATAATAACAGAGGACATTATATAATGATAGGGGGCACTGTATATTATAATATCAGAGGACATTATGTAATATAAGGGGCACTGTATATTATAATAACAGAGGACATTATGTAATATAAGGGGCACTGTATATTATAATAACAGAGGACATTATGTAATGATAGGGGGCACTGTATATTATAATAACAGAGGACATTATGTAACATAAGGGGCACTTTATATTATAATAACAGAGGACATTATGTAATATAAGGGGCACTGTATATTATAATAACAGAGGACATTATGTAATGATAGGGGGCACTGTATATTATAATAACAGAGGACATTATGTAATATAAGGGGCACTGTATATTATAATAACAGAGGACATTATGTAATATAAGGGGCACTGTATATTATAATAACAGAAGACATTATGTAATATAAGGGGCACTGTATATTATAATAACAGAGGACATTATGTAATATAAAGGGCACTGTATATTATAATAACAGAGGACATTATATAATGATAGGGGGCACTGTATATTATAATATCAGAGGACATTATGTAATGATAGGGGGCACTGTATATTATAATAACAGAGGACATTATGTATTGATAGGGGCACTGTATATTATAATAAAAGAGGACATTATATAATGATAGGGGGCACTGTATATTATAATAACAGAGGACATTATGTAATATAAGGGGCACTTTATATTATAATAACAGAGGACATTATGTAATATAAGGGGCACTGTATATTATAATAACAGAGGACATTATGTAATGATAGGGGGCACTGTATATTATAATAACAGAGGACATTATGTAATGATTGGGGGCACTGTATATTATAATAACAGAGGACATTATGTAATATAAGGGGCACTGTATATTATAATAACAGAGGACATTATGTAATGATAGGGGGCACTGTATATTATAATAACAGAGGACATTATGTAATATAAGGGGCACTGTATATTATAATAACAGAGGATATTATGTAATGATAGGGGACACTGTATATTATAATAACAGAGGACATTATGTAATATAAGGGGCACTGTATATTATAATAACAGAGGACATTATGTAATATAAGGGGCACTGTATATTATAATAACAGAGGACATTATATAATGATAGGGGGCACTGTATATTATAATATCAGAGGACATTATGTAATATAAGGGGCACTGTATATTATAATAACAGAGGACATTATGTAATATAAGGGGCACTGTATATTATAATAACAGAGGACATTATGTAATGATAGGGGGCACTGCATATTATAATAACAGAGGACATTATGTATTAATTGGGGGCACTGTATATTATAATAATAGAGGACATTATGTAATATAAGGGGCACTGTATATTATAATAACAGAGGACATTATGTAATGATAGGGGGCACTGTATATTATAATAACAGAGGACATTATGTAATGATAGGGGGCACTGTATATTATAATAACAGAGGACATTATGTAACATAAGGGGCACTTTATATTATAATAACAGAGGACATTATGTAATATAAGGGGCACTGTATATTATAATAACAGAGGACATTATGTAATATAAGGGGCACTGTATATTATAATAACAGAGGACATTATGTAATATAAGGGGCACTGTATATTATAATAACAGAGGACATTATGTAATATAAGGGGCACTGTATATTATAATAACAGAAGACATTATGTAATATAAGGGGCACTGTATATTATAATAACAGAGGACATTATGTAATATAAAGGGCACTGTATATTATAATAACAGAGGACATTATATAATGATAGGGGGCACTGTATATTATAATATCAGAGGACATTATGTAATGATAGGGGGCACTGTATATTATAATAACAGAGGACATTATGTATTGATAGGGGCACTGTATATTATAATAAAAGAGGACATTATATAATGATAGGGGGCACTGTATATTATAATAACAGAGGACATTATGTAATATAAGGGGCACTTTATATTATAATAACAGAGGACATTATGTAATATAAGGGGCACTGTATATTATAATAACAGAGGACATTATGTAATGATAGGGGGCACTGTATATTATAATAACAGAGGACATTATGTAATGATTGGGGGCACTGTATATTATAATAACAGAGGACATTATGTAATATAAGGGGCACTGTATATTATAATAACAGAGGACATTATGTAATGATAGGGGGCACTGTATATTATAATAACAGAGGACATTATGTAATATAAGGGGCACTGTATATTATAATAACAGAGGACATTATGTAATATAAGGGGCACTGTATATTATAATAACAGAGGACATTATGTAATGATAGGGGACACTGTATATTATAATAACAGAGGACATTATGTAATATAAGGGGCACTGTATATTATAATAACAGAGGACATTATATAATGATAGGGGGCACTGTATATTATAATATCAGAGGACATCATGTAATATAAGGGGCACTGTATATTATAATAACAGAGAACATTATGTAATATAAGGGGCACTGTATATTATAATAAGAGAGGACATTATGTAATGATAGGGGGCACTGTATATTATAATAAGAGAGGACATTATATAATTATAGGGGGCACTGTATATTATAATAACAGAGGACATTATGTAATATAAGGGGCACTGTATATTATAATAACAGAGGACATTATGTAATGATAGGGGGCACTGCATATTATAATAACAGAGGACATTATGTATTAATTGGGGGCACTGTATATTATAATAATAGAGGACATTATGTAATATAAGGGGCACTGTATATTGTAATAACAGAGGACATTATGTAATGATAGGGGGCACTGTATATTATAATAACAGAGGACATTATGTAATGATAGGGGGCACTGTATATTATAATAACAGAGGACATTATGTAACATAAGGGGCACTTTATATTATAATAACAGAGGACATTATGTAATATAAGGGGCACTGTATATTATAATAACAGAGGACATTATGTAATGATAGGGGGCACTGTATATTATAATAACAGAGGACATTATGTAATATAAGGGGCACTGTATATTATAATAACAGAGGACATTATGTAATATAAGGGGCACTGTATATTATAATAACAGAAGACATTATGTAATATAAGGGGCACTGTATATTATAATAAAAGAGGACATTATGTAATATAAAGGGCACTGTATATTATAATAACAGAGGACATTATATAATGATAGGGGGCACTGTATATTATAATATCAGAGGACATTATGTAATGATAGGGGGCACTGTATATTATAATAACAGAGGACATTATGTATTGATAGGGGCACTGTATATTATAATAAAAGAGGACATTATATAATGATAGGGGGCACTGTATATTATAATAACAGAGGACATTATGTAATATAAGGGGCACTTTATATTATAATAACAGAGGACATTATGTAACATAAGGGGCACTGTATATTATAATAACAGAGGACATTATGTAATGATAGGGGGCACTGTATATTATAATAACAGAGGACATTATGTAATGATTGGGGGCACTGTATATTATAATAACAGAGGACATTATGTAATATAAGGGGCACTGTATATTATAATAACAGAGGACATTATGTAATGATAGGGGGCACAGTATATTATAATAACAGAGGACATTATGTAATATAAGGGGCACTGTATATTATAATAACAGAGGACATTATGTAATATAAGGGGCACTGTATATTATAATAACAGAGGATATTATGTAATGATAGGGGACACTGTATATTATAATATCAGAGGACATCATGTAATATAAGGGGCACTGTATATTATAATAACAGAGGACATTATGTAATATAAGGGGCACTGTATATTATAATAACAGAGGACATTATGTAATGATAGGGGGCACTGCATATTATAATAACAGAGGACATTATGTATTAATTGGGGGCACTGTATATTATAATAATAGAGGACATTATGTAATATAAGGGGCACTGTATATTATAATAACAGAGGACATTATGTAATGATAGGGGGCACTGTATATTATAATAACAGAGGACATTATGTAATGATAGGGGGCACTGTATATTATAATAACAGAGGACATTATGTAACATAAGGGGCACTTTATATTATAATAACAGAGGACATTATGTAATATAAGGGGCACTGTATATTATAATAACAGAGGACATTATGTAATGATAGGGGGCACTGTATATTATAATAACAGAGGACATTATGTAATATAAGGGGCACTGTATATTATAATAACAGAGGACATTATGTAATATAAGGGGCACTGTATATTATAATAACAGAAGACATTATGTAATATAAGGGGCACTGTATATTATAATAACAGAGGACATTATGTAATATAAAGGGCACTGTATATTATAATAACAGAGGACATTATATAATGATAGGGGGCACTGTATATTATAATATCAGAGGACATTATGTAATGATAGGGGGCACTGTATATTATAATAACAGAGGACATTATGTATTGATAGGGGCACTGTATATTATAATAAAAGAGGACATTATATAATGATAGGGGGCACTGTATATTATAATAACAGAGGACATTATGTAATATAAGGGGCACTTTATATTATAATAACAGAGGACATTATGTAATATAAGGGGCACTGTATATTATAATAACAGAGGACATTATGTAATGATAGGGGGCACTGTATATTATAATAACAGAGGACATTATGTAATGATTGGGGGCACTGTATATTATAATAACAGAGGACATTATGTAATATAAGGGGCACTGTATATTATAATAACAGAGGACATTATGTAATGATAGGGGGCACTGTATATTATAATAACAGAGGACATTATGTAATATAAGGGGCACTGTATATTATAATAACAGAGGATATTATGTAATGATAGGGGACACTGTATATTATAATAACAGAGGACATTATGTAATATAAGGGGCACTGTATATTATAATAACAGAGGACATTATGTAATATAAGGGGCACTGTATATTATAAAAACAGAGGACATTATGTAATGATAGGGGGCACTGTATATTATAATAACAGAGGACATTATGTAATGATAGGGGGCACTGTATATTATAATAACAGAGGACATTATGTAATATAAGGGGCACTGTATATTATAATAACAGAGGACATTATGTAATGATAGGGGGCACTGTATATTATAATAACAGAGGACATTATGTAATGATAGGGGGCACTGCATATTATAATAACAGAGGACATTATGTATTAATTGGGGGCACTGTATATTATAATAATAGAGGACATTATGTAATATAAGGGGCACTGTATATTATAATAACAGAGGACATTATGTAATGATAGGGGGCACTGTATATTATAATAACAGAGGACATTATGTAATGATAGGGGGCACTGTATATTATAATAACAGAGGACATTATGTAACATAAGGGGCACTTTATATTATAATAACAGAGGACATTATGTAATATAAGGGGCACTGTATATTATAATAACAGAGGACATTATGTAATGATAGGATGCACTGTATATTATAATAACAGAGGACATTATGTAATATAAGGGGCACTGTATATTATAATAACAGAGGACATTATGTAATATAAGGGGCACTGTATATTATAATAACAGAGGACATTATGTAATATAAGGGGCACTTTATATTATAATAACAGAGGACATTATGTAATATAAGGGGCACTGTATATTATAATAACAGAGGACATTATATAATGATAGGGGGCACTGTATATTATAATATCAGAGGACATTATGTAATATAAGGGGCACTGTATATTATAATAACAGAGGACATTATGTAATATAAGGGGCACTGTATATTATAATAACAGAGGACATTATGTAATGATAGGGGGCACTGTATATTATAATAACAGAGGACATTATATAATGATAGGGGGCACTGTATATTATAATATCAGAGGACATTATGTAATATAAGGGGCACTGTATATTATAATAACAGAGGATATTATGTAATGATAGGGGACACTGTATATTATAATAAGAGAGGACATTATATAATGATAGGGGGCACTGTATATTATAATAACAGAGGACATTATGTAATATAAGGGGCACTGTATATTATAATAACAGAGGACATTATGTAATGATAGGGGGCACTGTATATTATAATAACAGAGGACATTATGTAATATAAGGGGCACTGTATTTTATAATAACAGAGGATATTATGTAATGATAGGGGACACTGTATATTATAATAAGAGAGGACATTATATAATGATAGGGGGCACTGCATATTATAATAACAGAGGACATTATGTAATATAAGGGGCACTGTATATTATAATAACAGAGGACATTATGTAATGATAGGGGGCACTGTATATTATAATAACAGAGGACATTATGTGATATAAGGGGCACTGTACATTATAATAACAGAGGACATTATGTAATGATAGGGGGCACTGTATATTATAATAACAGAGGACATTATATAATGATAGGGGGCACTGTATATTATAATAACAGAGGACATTATGTAATATAAGGGGCACTGTATATTATAATAACAGAGGACATTATGTAATGATAGGGGGCACTGTATATTATAATAACAGAGGACATTATGTAATGATAGGGGGCACTGTATATTATAATAACAGAGGACATTATGTAATATAAGGGGCACTGTATATTATAATAACAGAGGACATTATGTAATATAAGGGGCACTGTATATTATAATAACAGAGGACATTATGTAATGATAGGGGGCACTGTATATTATAATAACAGAGGACATTATGTAATGATAGGGGGCACTGTATATTATAATAACAGAGGACATTATGTAGTATAAGGGGCACTGTATATTATAATAACAGAGGACATTATGTAATGATAGGGGGCACTGTATATTTTAATAACAGAGGACATTATGTAATGATAGGGGGCACTGTATATTATAATAACAGAGGACATTATGTAATGATAGGGGGCACTGTATATTATAATAACAGAGGACATTATGTAATATAAGTGGCACTGTATATTATAATATCAGAGGACATTATGTAATATAAGGGGCACTGTATATTATAATAACAGAGGACATTATGTAATATAAGGGGCACTGTATATTATAATAACAGAGGACATTATGTAATGATAGGGGGCACTGTATATTATAATAACAGAGGACATTATGTAATGATAGGGGGCACTGTATATTATAATAACAGAGGACATTATGTAATATAAGTGGCACTGTATATTATAATATCAGAGGACATTATGTAATATAAGGGGCACTGTATATTATAATAACAGAGGACATTATGTAATATAATGGGCACTGTATATTATAATAACAGAGGACATTATGTAATATAAGGGGCACTGTATATTATAATAAGAGAGGACATTATATAATGATAGGGGGCACTGTATATTATAATAACAGAGGACATTATGTAATATAAGGGGCACTGTATATTATAATAACAGAGGACATTATGTAATGATAGGGGGCACTGTATATTATAATAACAGAGGACATTATGTAATATAAGGGGCACTGTATATTATAATAACAGAGGACATTATGTAATATAAGGGGCACTGTATATTATAATAACAGAGGACATTATGTAATGATAGGGGACACTGTATATTATAATAACAGAGGACATTATGTAATCATAGGGGGCAGTGTATATTATAATAACAGAGGACATTATGTAATGATAGGGGCACTGTATATTATAATAACAGAGGACATTATGTAATGATAGGGGGCACTGTATATTATAATAACAGAGGACATTATGTAACATAAGGGGCACTTTATATTATAATAACAGAGGACATTATGTAATATAAGGGGCACTGTATATTATAATAACAGAGGACATTATGTAATGATAGGATGCACTGTATATTATAATAACAGAGGACATTATGTAATATAAGGGGCACTGTATATTATAATAACAGAGGACATTATGTAATATAAGGGGCACTGTATATTATAATAACAGAGGACATTATGTAATATAAGGGGCACTTTATATTATAATAACAGAGGACATTATGTAATATAAGGGGCACTGTATATTATAATAACAGAGGACATTATATAATGATAGGGGGCACTGTATATTATAATATCAGAGGACATTATGTAATATAAGGGGCACTGTATATTATAATAACAGAGGACATTATGTAATATAAGGGGCACTGTATATTATAATAACAGAGGACATTATGTAATGATAGGGGGCACTGTATATTATAATAACAGAGGACATTATATAATGATAGGGGGCACTGTATATTATAATATCAGAGGACATTATGTAATATAAGGGGCACTGTATATTATAATAACAGAGGATATTATGTAATGATAGGGGACACTGTATATTATAATAAGAGAGGACATTATATAATGATAGGGGGCACTGTATATTATAATAACAGAGGACATTATGTAATATAAGGGGCACTGTATATTATAATAACAGAGGACATTATGTAATGATAGGGGGCACTGTATATTATAATAACAGAGGACATTATGTAATATAAGGGGCACTGTATTTTATAATAACAGAGGATATTATGTAATGATAGGGGACACTGTATATTATAATAAGAGAGGACATTATATAATGATAGGGGGCACTGTATATTATAATAACAGAGGACATTATGTAATATAAGGGGCACTGTATATTATAATAACAGAGGACATTATGTAATGATAGGGGGCACTGTATATTATAATAACAGAGGACATTATGTGATATAAGGGGCACTGTACATTATAATAACAGAGGACATTATGTAATGATAGGGGGCACTGTATATTATAATAACAGAGGACATTATATAATGATAGGGGGCACTGTATATTATAATAACAGAGGACATTATGTAATATAAGGGGCACTGTATATTATAATAACAGAGGACATTATGTAATGATAGGGGGCACTGTATATTATAATAACAGAGGACATTATGTAATGATAGGGGGCACTGTATATTATAATAACAGAGGACATTATGTAATATAAGGGGCACTGTATATTATAATAACAGAGGACATTATGTAATATAAGGGGCACTGTATATTATAATAACAGAGGACATTATGTAATGATAGGGGGCACTGTATATTATAATAACAGAGGACATTATGTAATGATAGGGGGCACTGTATATTATAATAACAGAGGACATTATGTAGTATAAGGGGCACTGTATATTATAATAACAGAGGACATTATGTAATGATAGGGGGCACTGTATATTTTAATAACAGAGGACATTATGTAATGATAGGGGGCACTGTATATTATAATAACAGAGGACATTATGTAATGATAGGGGGCACTGTATATTATAATAACAGAGGACATTATGTAATATAAGTGGCACTGTATATTATAATATCAGAGGACATTATGTAATATAAGGGGCACTGTATATTATAATAACAGAGGACATTATGTAATATAAGGGGCACTGTATATTATAATAACAGAGGACATTATGTAATGATAGGGGGCACTGTATATTATAATAACAGAGGACATTATGTAATGATAGGGGGCACTGTATATTATAATAACAGAGGACATTATGTAATATAAGTGGCACTGTATATTATAATATCAGAGGACATTATGTAATATAAGGGGCACTGTATATTATAATAACAGAGGACATTATGTAATATAATGGGCACTGTATATTATAATAACAGAGGACATTATGTAATATAAGGGGCACTGTATATTATAATAAGAGAGGACATTATATAATGATAGGGGGCACTGTATATTATAATAACAGAGGACATTATGTAATATAAGGGGCACTGTATATTATAATAACAGAGGACATTATGTAATGATAGGGGGCACTGTATATTATAATAACAGAGGACATTATGTAATATAAGGGGCACTGTATATTATAATAACAGAGGACATTATGTAATATAAGGGGCACTGTATATTATAATAACAGAGGACATTATGTAATGATAGGGGACACTGTATATTATAATAACAGAGGACATTATGTAATATAAGGGGCACTGTATATTATAATAACAGAGGACATTATGTAATATAAGGGGCACTGTATATTATAATAACAGAGGACATTATGTAATGATAGGGGGCACTGTATATTATAATAAGAGAGGACATTATATAATTATAGGGGGCACTGTATATTATAATAACATAGGACATTATGTAATATAAGGGGCACTGTATATTATAATAACAGAGGACATTATGTAATGATAGGGGGCACTGCATATTATAATAACAGAGGACATTATGTATTAATTGGGGGCACTGTATATTATAATAATAGAGGACATTATGTAATATAAGGGGCACTGTATATTATAATAACAGAGGACATTATGTAATATAAAGGGCACTGTATATTATAATAACAGAGGACATTATATAATGATAGGGGGCACTGTATATTATAATATCAGAGGACATTATGTAATGATAGGGGGCACTGTATATTATAATAACAGAGGACATTATGTATTGATAGGGGCACTGTATATTATAATAAAAGAGGACATTATATAATGATAGGGGGCACTGTATATTATAATAACAGAGGACATTATGTAATATAAGGGGCACTTTATATTATAATAACAGAGGACATTATGTAATATAAGGGGCACTGTATATTATAATAACAGAGGACATTATGTAATGATAGGGGGCACTGTATATTATAATAACAGAGGACATTATGTAATATAAGGGGCACTGTATATTATAATAACAGAGGATATTATGTAATGATAGGGGACACTGTATATTATAATAACAGAGGACATTATGTAATATAAGGGGCACTGTATATTATAATAACAGAGGACATTATGTAATATAAGGGGCACTGTATATTATAAAAACAGAGGACATTATGTAATGATAGGGGGCACTGTATATTATAATAACAGAGGACATTATGTAATGATAGGGGGCACTGTATATTATAATAACAGAGGACATTATGTAATATAAGGGGCACTGTATATTATAATAACAGAGGACATTATGTAATGATAGGGGGCACTGTATATTATAATAACAGAGGACATTATGTAATGATAGGGGGCACTGTATATTATAATAACAGAGGACATTATGTAATATAAGTGGCACTGTATATTATAATAACAGAGGACATTATGTTATATAAGGGGCACTGTATATTATAATAACAGAGGACATTATGTAATATAAGGGGCACTGTATATTATAATAACAGAGGACATTATGTAATATAAGGGGCACTGTATATTATAATAACAGAGGACATTATGTAATATAAAGGGGAACTGTATATTATAATAACAGAGGACATTATATAATGATAGGGGGCACTGTATATTATAATATCAGAGGACATTATGTAATATAAGGGGCACTGTATATTATAATAACAGAGGACATTATGTAATATAAGGGGCACTGTATATTATAATAACAGAGGACATTATGTAATGATAGGGGGCACTGTATATTATAATAACAGAGGACATTATGTAATATAAGGGGCACTGTATATTATAATAACAGAGGACATTATGTAATGATAGGGGGCACTGTATATTATAATAACAGAGGACATTATGTAATGATAGGGGGCACTGTATATTATAATAACAGAGGACATTATGTAATATAAGTGGCACTGTATATTATAATAACAGAGGACATTATGTTATATAAGGGGCACTGTATATTATAATAACAGAGGACATTATGTAATATAAGGGGCACTGTATATTATAATAACAGAGGACATTATGTAATATAAGGGGCACTGTATATTATAATAACAGAGGACATTATGTAATATAAAGGGGAACTGTATATTATAATAACAGAGGACATTATATAATGATAGGGGGCACTGTATATTATAATATCAGAGGACATTATGTAATATAAGGGGCACTGTATATTATAATAACAGAGGACATTATGTAATATAAGGGGCACTGTATATTATAATAACAGAGGACATTATGTAATGATAGGGGGCACTGTATATTATAATAACAGAGGACATTATGTAATGATTGGGGGCACTGTATATTATAATAAGAGAGGACATTATATAATGATAGGGGGCACTGTATATTATAATAACAGAGGACATTATGTAATATAAGGGGCACTGTATATTATAATAACAGAGGACATTATGTAATGATAGGGGGCACTGTATATTATAATAACAGAGGACATTATGTAATATAAGGGGCACTGTATATTATAATAACAGAGGACATTATGTAATATAAGGGGCACTGTATATTATAATAACAGAGGACATTATGTAATGATAAGGGGCACGGTATATTATAATAACAGAGGACATTATGTAATATAAGGGGCACTGTATATTATAATAACAGAGGACATTATGTAATATAAGGGGCACTGTATATTATAATAACAGAGGACATTATGTATTAATTGGGGGCACTGTATATTATAATAATAGAGGACATTATGTAATATAAGGGGCACTGTATATTATAATAACAGAGGACATTATGTAATGATGGGGGGCAATGTATATTATAATAAGAGAGGACATTATATAATGATAGGGGGCACTGTATATTATAATAACAGAGGACATTATGTAATATAAGGGGCACTGTATATTATAATAACAGAGGACATTATGTAATGATAGGGGACACTGTATATTATAATAACAGAGGACATTATGTAATATAAGGGGCACTTTATATTATAATAACAGAGGACATTATATAATGATAGGGGGCACTGTATATTATAATAATAGAGGACATTATGTAATATAAGGGGCACTGTATATTATAATAACAGAGGACATTATGTAATGATAGGGGGCACTGTATATTATAATAACAGAGGATATTATGTAATGATAGGGGACACTGTATATTATAATAAGAGAGGACATTATGTAATGATAGGGGACACTGTATATTAAAATAACAGAGGACATTATATAATGATAGGGGGCACTGTATATTATAATAACAGAGGACATTATGTAATATAAGTGGCACTGTATATTATAATAACAGAGGACATTATGTTATATAAGGGGCACTGTATATTATAATAACAGAGGACATTATGTAATATAAGGGGCACTGTATATTATAATAACAGAGGACATTATGTAATATAAGGGGCACTGTATATTATAATAACAGAGGACATTATGTAATATAAGGGGCACTGTATATTATAATAACAGAGGACATTATATAATGATAGGGGGCACTGTATATTATAATATCAGAGGACATTATGTAATATAAGGGGCACTGTATATTATAATAACAGAGGACATTATGTAATATAAGGGGCACTGTATATTATAATAACAGAGGACATTATGTAATGATAGGGGGCACTGTATATTATAATAACAGAGGACATTATGTAATGATTGGGGGCACTGTATATTATAATAAGCGAGGACATTATATAATGATAGGGGGCACTGTATATTATAATAATAGAGGACATTATGTAATATAAGGGGCACTGTATATTATAATAACAGAGGACATTATGTAATGATAGGGGGCACTGTATATTATAATAACAGAGGACATTATGTAATGATAGGGGGCACTGTATATTATAATAACAGAGGACATTATGTAATATAAGTGGCACTGTATATTATAATATCAGAGGACATTATGTAATATAAGGGGCACTGTATATTATAATAACAGAGGACATTATGTAATATAATGGGCACTGTATATTATAATAACAGAGGACATTATGTAATATAAGGGGCACTGTATATTATAATAAGAGAGGACATTATATAATGATAGGGGGCACTGTATATTATAATAACAGAGGACATTATGTAATATAAGGGGCACTGTATATTATAATAACAGAGGACATTATGTAATGATAGGGGGCACTGTATATTATAATAACAGAGGACATTATGTAATATAAGGGGCACTGTATATTATAATAACAGAGGACATTATGTAATATAAGGGGCACTGTATATTATAATAACAGAGGACATTATGTAATGATAGGGGACACTGTATATTATAATAACAGAGGACATTATGTAATATAAGGGGCACTGTATATTATAATAACAGAGGACATTATATAATGATAGGGGGCACTGTATATTATAATATCAGAGGACATCATGTAATATAAGGGGCACTGTATATTATAATAACAGAGAACATTATGTAATATAAGGGGCACTGTATATTATAATAAGAGAGGACATTATGTAATGATAGGGGGCACTGTATATTATAATAAGAGAGGACATTATATAATTATAGGGGGCACTGTATATTATAATAACATAGGACATTATGTAATATAAGGGGCACTGTATATTATAATAACAGAGGACATTATGTAATGATAGGGGGCACTGCATATTATAATAACAGAGGACATTATGTATTAATTGGGGGCACTGTATATTATAATAATAGAGGACATTATGTAATATAAGGGGCACTGTATATTATAATAACAGAGGACATTATGTAATATAAAGGGCACTGTATATTATAATAACAGAGGACATTATATAATGATAGGGGGCACTGTATATTATAATATCAGAGGACATTATGTAATGATAGGGGGCACTGTATATTATAATAACAGAGGACATTATGTATTGATAGGGGCACTGTATATTATAATAAAAGAGGACATTATATAATGATAGGGGGCACTGTATATTATAATAACAGAGGACATTATGTAATATAAGGGGCACTTTATATTATAATAACAGAGGACATTATGTAATATAAGGGGCACTGTATATTATAATAACAGAGGACATTATGTAATGATAGGGGGCACTGTATATTATAATAACAGAGGACATTATGTAATATAAGGGGCACTGTATATTATAATAACAGATGATATTATGTAATGATAGGGGACACTGTATATTATAATAACAGAGGACATTATGTAATATAAGGGGCACTGTATATTATAATAACAGAGGACATTATGTAATATAAGGGGCACTGTATATTATAAAAACAGAGGACATTATGTAATGATAGGGGGCACTGTATATTATAATAACAGAGGACATTATGTAATGATAGGGGGCACTGTATATTATAATAACAGAGGACATTATGTAATGATAGGGGGCACTGTATATTATAATAACAGAGGACATTATGTAATATAAGTGGCACTGTATATTATAATAACAGAGGACATTATGTTATATAAGGGGCACTGTATATTATAATAACAGAGGACATTATGTAATATAAGGGGCACTGTATATTATAATAACAGAGGACATTATGTAATATAAGGGGCACTGTATATTATAATAACAGAGGACATTATGTAATATAAAGGGGAACTGTATATTATAATAACAGAGGACATTATATAATGATAGGGGGCACTGTATATTATAATATCAGAGGACATTATGTAATATAAGGGGCACTGTATATTATAATAACAGAGGACATTATGTAATATAAGGGGCACTGTATATTATAATAACAGAGGACATTATGTAATGATAGGGGGCACTGTATATTATAATAACAGAGGACATTATGTAATATAAGGGGCACTGTATATTATAATAACAGAGGACATTATGTAATGATAGGGGGCACTGTATATTATAATAACAGAGGACATTATGTAATGATAGGGGGCACTGTATATTATAATAACAGAGGACATTATGTAATATAAGTGGCACTGTATATTATAATAACAGAGGACATTATGTTATATAAGGGGCAGTGTATATTATAATAACAGAGGACATTATGTAATATAAGGGGCACTGTATATTATAATAACAGAGGACATTATGTAATATAAGGGGCACTGTATATTATAATAACAGAGGACATTATGTAATATAAAGGGGAACTGTATATTATAATAACAGAGGACATTATATAATGATAGGGGGCACTGTATATTATAATATCAGAGGACATTATGTAATATAAGGGGCACTGTATATTATAATAACAGAGGACATTATGTAATATAAGGGGCACTGTATATTATAATAACAGAGGACATTATGTAATGATAGGGGGCACTGTATATTATAATAACAGAGGACATTATGTAATGATTGGGGGCACTGTATATTATAATAAGAGAGGACATTATATAATGATAGGGGGCACTGTATATTATAATAACAGAGGACATTATGTAATATAAGGGGCACTGTATATTATAATAACAGAGGACATTATGTAATGATAGGGGGCACTGTATATTATAATAACAGAGGACATTATGTAATATAAGGGGCACTGTATATTATAATAACAGAGGACATTATGTAATATAAGGGGCACTGTATATTATAATAACAGAGGACATTATGTATTAATTGGGGGCACTGTATATTATAATAATAGAGGACATTATGTAATATAAGGGGCACTGTATATTATAATAACAGAGGACATTATGTAATGATGGGGGGCAATGTATATTATAATAAGAGAGGACATTATATAATGATAGGGGACACTGTATATTATAATAACAGAGGACATTATGTAATATAAGGGGCACTGTATATTATAATAACAGAGGACATTATGTAATGATAGGGGGCACTGTATATTATAATAAGAGAGGACATTATATAATGATAGGGGGCACTGTATATTATAATAACAGAGGACATTATGTAATATAAGGGGCACTGTATATTATAATAACAGAGGACATTATGTAATGATAGGGGGCACTGTATATTATAATAACAGAGGACATTATGTAATATAAGGGGCACTTTATATTATAATAACAGAGGACATTATATAATGATAGGGGGCACTGTATATTATAATAATAGAGGACATTATGTAATATAAGGGGCACTGTATATTATAATAACAGAGGACATTATGTAATGATAGGGGGCACTGTATATTATAATAACAGAGGATATTATGTAATTATAGGGGACACTGTATATTATAATAAGAGAGGACATTATGTAATGATAGGGGACACTGTATATTAAAATAACAGAGGACATTATATAATGATAGGGGGCACTGTATATTATAATAACAGAGGACATTATGTAATATAAGTGGCACTGTATATTATAATAACAGAGGACATTATGTTATATAAGGGGCACTGTATATTATAATAACAGAGGACATTATGTAATATAAGGGGCACTGTATATTATAATAACAGAGGACATTATGTAATATAAGGGGCACTGTATATTATAATAACAGAGGACATTATGTAATATAAGGGGCACTGTATATTATAATAACAGAGGACATTATATAATGATAGGGGGCACTGTATATTATAATATCAGAGGACATTATGTAATATAAGGGGCACTGTATATTATAATAACAGAGGACATTATGTAATATAAGGGGCACTGTATATTATAATAACAGAGGACATTATGTAATGATAGGGGGCACTGTATATTATAATAACAGAGGACATTATGTAATGATTGGGGGCACTGTATATTATAATAAGAGAGGACATTATATAATGATAGGGGGCACTGTATATTATAATAATAGAGGACATTATGTAATATAAGGGGCACTGTATATTATAATAACAGAGGACATTATGTAATGATAGGGGGCACTGTATATTATAATAACAGAGGACATTATGTAATATAAGGGGCACTGTATATTATAATAACAGAGGATATTATGTAATGATAGGGGACACTGTATATTATAATAAGAGAGGACATTATATAATGATAGGGGGCACTGTATATTATAATAACAGAGGACATTATGTAATATAAGGGGCACTGTATATTATAATAACAGAGGACATTATGTAATGATAGGGGGCACTGTATATTATAATAACAGAGGACATTATGTAATATAAGGGGCACTGTATATTATAATAACAGAGGACATTATGTAATGATAGGGGGCACTGTATATTATAATAACAGAGGACATTATATAATGATAGGGGGCACTGTATACTATAATAACAGAGGACATTATGTAATATAAGGGGCACTGTATATTATAATAACAGAGGACATTATGTAATGATAGGGGGCACTGTATATTATAATAACAGAGGACATTATGTAATGATAGGGGGCACTGTATATTATAATAACAGAGGACATTATGTAATATAAGGGGTACTGTATATTATAATAACAGAGGACATTATGTAATATAAGGGGCACTGTATATTATAATAACAGAGGACATTATGTAATGATAGGGGGCACTGTATATTATAATAACAGAGGACATTATGTAATGATAGGGGGCACTGTATATTATAATAACAGAGGACATTATGTAGTATAAGGGGTACTCTATATTATAATAACAGAGGACATTATGTAATGATAGGGGGCACTGTATATTTTAATAACAGAGGACATTATGTAATGATAGGGGGCACTGTATATTATAATAACAGAGGACATTATGTAATGATAGGGGGCACTGTATATTATAATAACAGAGGACATTATGTAATGATAGGGGGCACTGTATATTATAATAACAGAGGACGTTATGTAATATAAGAGGCACTGTATATTATAATATCAGAGGACATTATGTAATATAAGGGGCACTGTATATTATAATAACAGAGGACATTATGTAATATAAGGGGCACTGTATATTATAATAACAGAGGACATTATGTAATATAAGGGGCACTGTATATTATAATAAGAGAGGACATTATATAATGATAGGGGGCACTGTATATTATAATAACAGAGGACATTATGTAATATAAGGGGCACTGTATATTATAATAACAGAGGACATTATGTAATGATAGGGGGCACTGTATATTATAATAACAGAGGACATTATGTAATATAAGGGGCACTGTATATTATAATAACAGAGGACATTATGTAATATAAGGGGCACTGTATATTATAATAACAGAGGACATTATGTAATGATAGGGGACACTGTATATTATAATAACAGAGGACATTATGTAATATAAGGGGCACTGTATATTATAATAACAGAGGACATTATATAATGATAGGGGGCACTGTATATTATAATATCAGAGGACATCATGTAATATAAGGGGCACTGTATATTATAAGAACAGAGAACATTATGTAATATAAGGGGCACTGTATATTATAATAAGAGAGGACATTATGTAATGATAGGGGGCACTGTATATTATAATAAGAGAGAACATTATATAATTATAGGGGGCACTGTATATTATAATAACAGAGGACATTATGTAATATAAGGGGCACTGTATATTATAATAACAGAGGACATTATGTAATGATAGGGGGCACTGCATATTATAATAACAGAGGACATTATGTATTAATTGGGGGCACTGTATATTATAATAATAGAGGACATTATGTAATATAAGGGGCACTGTATATTATAATAACAGAGGACATTATGTAATGATAGGGGGCACTGTATATTATAATAACAGAGGACATTATGTAATGATAGGGGGCACTGTATATTATAATAACAGAGGACATTATGTAATGATAGGGGGCACTGTATATTATAATAACAGAGGACATTATGTAACATAAGGGGCACTTTATATTATAATAACAGAGGACATTATGTAATATAAGGGGCACTGTATATTATAATAACAGATGACATTATGTAATGATAGGGGGCACTGTATATTATAATAACAGAGGACATTATGTAATATAAGGGGCACTGTATATTATAATAACAGAGGACATTATGTAATATAAGGGGCACTGTATATTATAATAACAGAAGACATTATGTAATATAAGGGGCACTGTATATTATAATAACAGAGGACATTATGTAATATAAAGGGCACTGTATATTATAATAACAGAGGACATTATTTAATGATAGGGGGCACTGTATATTATAATATCAGAGGACATTATGTAATGATAGGGGGCACTGTATATTATAATAACAGAGGACATTATGTATTGATAGGGGCACTGTATATTATAATAAAAGAGGACATTATATAATGATAGGGGGCACTGTATATTATAATAACAGAGGACATTATGTAATATAAGGGGCACTTTATATTATAATAACAGAGGACATTATGTAATATAAGGGGCACTGTATATTATAATAACAGAGGACATTATGTAATGATAGGGGGCACTGTATATTATAATAACAGAGGACATTATGTAATGATAGGGGGCACTGTATATTATAATAACAGAGGACATTATGTAATATAAGGGGCACTGTATATTATAATAACAGAGGACATTATGTAATGATAGGGGGCACTGTATATTATAATAACAGAGGACATTATGTAATGATAGGGGGCACTGCATATTATAATAACAGAGGACATTATGTATTAATTGGGGGCACTGTATATTATAATAATAGAGGACATTATGTAATATAAGGGGCACTGTATATTATAATAACAGAGGACATTATGTAATGATAGGGGGCACTGTATATTATAATAACAGAGGACATTATGTAATGATAGGGGGCACTGTATATTATAATAACAGAGGACATTATGTAACATAAGGGGCACTTTATATTATAATAACAGAGGACATTATGTAATATAAGGGGCACTGTATATTATAATAACAGAGGACATTATGTAATGATAGGATGCACTGTATATTATAATAACAGAGGACATTATGTAATATAAGGGGCACTGTATATTATAATAACAGAGGACATTATGTAATATAAGGGGCACTGTATATTATAATAACAGAAGACATTATGTAATATAAGGGGCACTGTATATTATAATAACAGAGGACATTATGTAATATAAAGGGCACTGTATATTATAATAACAGAGGACATTATATAATGATAGGGGGCACTGTATATTATAATATCAGAGGACATTATGTAATGATAGGGGGCACTGTATATTATAATAACAGAGGACATTATGTATTGATAGGGGCACTGTATATTATAATAAAAGAGGACATTATATAATGATAGGGGGCACTGTATATTATAATAACAGAGGACATTATGTAATATAAGGGGCACTTTATATTATAATAACAGAGGACATTATGTAATATAAGGGGCACTGTATATTATAATAACAGAGGACATTATGTAATGATAGGGGGCACTGTATATTATAATAACAGAGGACATTATGTAATGATTGGGGGCACTGTATATTATAATAACAGAGGACATTATGTAATATAAGGGGCACTGTATATTATAATAACAGAGGACATTATGTAATGATAGGGGGCACTGTATATTATAATAACAGAGGACATTATGTAATATAAGGGGCACTGTATATTATAATAACAGAGGATATTATGTAATGATAGGGGACACTGTATATTATAATAACAGAGGACATTATGTAATATAAGGGGCACTGTATATTATAATAACAGAGGACATTATGTAATATAAGGGGCACTGTATATTATAATAACAGAGGACAATTATATAATGATAGGGGGCACTGTATATTATAATATCAGAGGACATTATGTAATATAAGGGGCACTGTATATTATAATAACAGAGGACATTATGTAATATAAGGGGCACTGTATATTATAATAACAGAGGACATTATGTAATGATAGGGGGCACTGTATATTATAATAACAGAGGACATTATATAATGATAGGGGGCACTGTATATTATAATATCAGAGGACATTATGTAATATAAGGGGCACTGTATATTATAATAACAGAGGATATTATGTAATGATAGGGGACACTGTATATTATAATAAGAGAGGACATTATATAATGATAGGGGGCACTGTATATTATAATAACAGAGGACATTATGTAATATAAGGGGCACTGTATATTATAATAACAGAGGACATTATGTAATGATAGGGGGCACTGTATATTATAATAACAGAGGACATTATGTAATATAAGGGGCACTGTATTTTATAATAACAGAGGATATTATGTAATGATAGGGGACACTGTATATTATAATAAGAGAGGACATTATATAATGATAGGGGGCACTGTATATTATAATAACAGAGGACATTATGTAATATAAGGGGCACTGTATATTATAATAACAGAGGACATTATGTAATGATAGGGGGCACTGTATATTATAATAACAGAGGACATTATGTAATATAAGGGGCACTGTATATTATAATAACAGAGGACATTATGTAATGATAGGGGGCACTGTATATTATAATAACAGAGGACATTATATAATGATAGGGGGCACTGTATATTATAATAACAGAGGACATTATGTAATATAAGGGGCACTGTATATTATAATAACAGAGGACATTATGTAATGATAGGGGGCACTGCATATTATAATAACAGAGGACATTATGTAATGATAGGGGGCACTGTATATTATAATAACAGAGGACATTATGTAATATAAGGGGCACTGTATATTATAATAACAGAGGACATTATGTAATATAAGTGGCACTGTATATTATAATATCAGAGGACATTATGTAATATAAGGGGCACTGTATATTATAATAACAGAGGACATTATGTAATATAAGGGGCACTGTATATTATAATAACAGAGGACATTATGTAATGATAGGGGGCACTGTATATTATAATAACAGAGGACATTATGTAATATAAGGGGCACTGTATATTATAATAACAGAGGACATTATGTAATATAAGGGGCACTGTATATTATAATAACAGAGGACATTATGTAATGATAGGGGGCACTGTATATTATAATAACAGAGGACATTATGTAATGATAGGGGGCACTGTATATTATAATAACAGAGGACATTATGTAATATAAGTGGCACTGTATATTATAATATCAGAGGACATTATGTAATATAAGGGGCACTGTATATTATAATAACAGAGGACATTATGTAATATAATGGGCACTGTATATTATAATAACAGAGGACATTATGTAATATAAGGGGCACTGTATATTATAATAAGAGAGGACATTATATAATGATAGGGGGCACTGTATATTAAAATAACAGAGGACATTATGTAATGATAGGGGGCACTGTATATTATAATAACAGAGGACATTATGTAATATAAGGGGCACTGTATATTATAATAACAGAGGACATTATGTAATATAAGGGGCACTGTATATTATAATAACAGAGGACATTATGTAATGATAGGGGACACTGTATATTATAATAACAGAGGACATTATGTAATATAAGGGGCACTGTATATTATAATAACAGAGGACATTATATAATGATAGGGGGCACTGTATATTATAATATCAGAGGACATCATGTAATATAAGGGGCACTGTATATTATAATAACAGAGAACATTATGTAATATAAGGGGCACTGTATATTATAATAAGAGAGGACATTATGTAATGATAGGGGGCACTGTATATTATAATAAGAGAGGACATTATATAATTATAGGGGGCACTGTATATTATAATAACATAGGACATTATGTAATATAAGGGGCACTGTATATTATAATAACAGAGGACATTATGTAATGATAGGGGGCACTGCATATTATAATAACAGAGGACATTATGTATTAATTGGGGGCACTGTATATTATAATAATAGAGGACATTATGTAATATAAGGGGCACTGTATATTATAATAACAGAGGACATTATGTAATATAAAGGGCACTGTATATTATAATAACAGAGGACATTATATAATGATAGGGGGCACTGTATATTATAATATCAGAGGACATTATGTAATGATAGGGGGCACTGTATATTATAATAACAGAGGACATTATGTATTGATAGGGGCACTGTATATTATAATAAAAGAGGACATTATATAATGATAGGGGGCACTGTATATTATAATAACAGAGGACATTATGTAATATAAGGGGCACTTTATATTATAATAACAGAGGACATTATGTAATATAAGGGGCACTGTATATTATAATAACAGAGGACATTATGTAATGATAGGGGGCACTGTATATTATAATAACAGAGGACATTATGTAATATAAGGGGCACTGTATATTATAATAACAGAGGATATTATGTAATGATAGGGGACACTGTATATTATAATAACAGAGGACATTATGTAATATAAGGGGCACTGTATATTATAATAACAGAGGACATTATGTAATATAAGGGGCACTGTATATTATAAAAACAGAGGACATTATGTAATGATAGGGGGCACTGTATATTATAATAACAGAGGACATTATGTAATGATAGGGGGCACTGTATATTATAATAACAGAGGACATTATGTAATGATAGGGGGCACTGTATATTATAATAACAGAGGACATTATGTAATGATAGGGGGCACTGTATATTATAATAACAGAGGACATTATGTAATGATAGGGGGCACTGTATATTATAATAACAGAGGACATTATGTAATATAAGTGGCACTGTATATTATAATAACAGAGGACATTATGTTATATAAGGGGCACTGTATATTATAATAACAGAGGACATTATGTAATATAAGGGGCACTGTATATTATAATAACAGAGGACATTATGTAATATAAGGGGCACTGTATATTATAATAACAGAGGACATTATGTAATATAAAGGGGAACTGTATATTATAATAACAGAGGACATTATATAATGATAGGGGGCACTGTATATTATAATATCAGAGGACATTATGTAATATAAGGGGCACTGTATATTATAATAACAGAGGACATTATGTAATATAAGGGGCACTGTATATTATAATAACAGAGGACATTATGTAATGATAGGGGGCACTGTATATTATAATAACAGAGGACATTATGTAATATAAGGGGCACTGTATATTATAATAACAGAGGACATTATGTAATGATAGGGGGCACTGTATATTATAATAACAGAGGACATTATGTAATATAAGGGGCACTGTATATTATAATAACAGAGGACATTATGTAATGATAGGGGGCACTGTATATTATAATAACAGAGGACATTATATAATGATAGGGGGCACTGTATATTATAATAACAGAGGACATTATGTAATATAAGGGGCACTGTATATTATAATAACAGAGGACATTATGTAATGATAGGGGGCACTGTATATTATAATAACAGAGGACATTATGTAATGATAGGGGGCACTGTATATTATAATAACAGAGGACATTATGTAATATAAGGGGCACTGTATATTATAATAACAGAGGACATTATGTAATATAAGGGGCACTGTATATTATAATAACAGAGGACATTATGTAATGATAGGGGGCACTGTATATTATAATAACAGAGGACATTATGTAATGATAGGGGGCACTGTATATTATAATAACAGAGGACATTATGTAATGATAGGGGGCACTGTATATTATAATAACAGAGGACATTATGTAATGATAGGGGGCACTGTATATTATAATAACAGAGGATATTATGTAATATAAGTGGCAGTGTATATTATAATATCAGAGGACATTATGTAATATAAGGGGCACTGTATATTATAATAACAGAGGACATTATGTAATATAAGGGGCACTGTATATTATAATAACAGAGGACATTATGTAATGATAGGGGGCACTGTATATTATAATAACAGAGGACATTATGTAATATAAGGGGCACTGTATATTATAATAACAGAGGACATTATGTAATATAAGGGGCACTGTATATTATAATAACAGAGGACATTATGTAATGATAGGGGGCACTGTATATTATAATAACAGAGGACATTATGTAATGATAGGGGGCACTGTATATTATAATAACAGAGGACATTATGTAATATAAGTGGCACTGTATATTATAATATCAGAGGACATTATGTAATATAAGGGGCACTGTATATTATAATAACAGAGGACATTATGTAATATAAGGGGCACTGTATATTATAATAAGAGAGGACATTATATAATGATAGGGGGCACTGTATATTATAATAACAGAGGACATTATGTAATATAAGGGGCACTGTATATTATAATAACAGAGGACATTATGTAATGATAGGGGGCACTGTATATTATAATAACAGAGGACATTATGTAATATAAGGGGCACTGTATATTATAATAACAGAGGACATTATGTAATATAAGGGGCACTGTATATTATAATAACAGAGGACATTATGTAATGATAGGGGACACTGTATATTATAATAACAGAGGACATTATGTAATATAAGGGGCACTGTATATTATAATAACAGAGGACATTATATAATGATAGGGGGCACTGTATATTATAATATCAGAGGACATCATGTAATATAAGGGGCACTGTATATTATAATAACAGAGAACATTATGTAATATAAGGGGCACTGTATATTATAATAAGAGAGGACATTATGTAATGATAGGGGGCACTGTATATTATAATAAGAGAGGACATTATATAATTATAGGGGGCACTGTATATTATAATAACATAGGACATTATGTAATATAAGGGGCACTGTATATTATAATAACAGAGGACATTATGTAATGATAGGGGGCACTGCATATTATAATAACAGAGGACATTATGTATTAATTGGGGGCACTGTATATTATAATAATAGAGGACATTATGTAATATAAGGGGCACTGTATATTATAATAACAGAGGACATTATGTAATATAAAGGGCACTGTATATTATAATAACAGAGGACATTATATAATGATAGGGGGCACTGCATATTATAATATCAGAGGACATTATGTAATGATAGGGGGCACTGTATATTATAATAACAGAGGACATTATGTATTGATAGGGGCACTGTATATTATAATAAAAGAGGACATTATATAATGATAGGGGGCACTGTATATTATAATAACAGAGGACATTATGTAATATAAGGGGCACTTTATATTATAATAACAGAGGACATTATGTAATATAAGGGGCACTGTATATTATAATAACAGAGGACATTATGTAATGATAGGGGGCACTGTATATTATAATAACAGAGGACATTATGTAATATAAGGGGCACTGTATATTATAATAACAGAGGATATTATGTAATGATAGGGGACACTGTATATTATAATAACAGAGGACATTATGTAATATAAGGGGCACTGTATATTATAATAACAGAGGACATTATGTAATATAAGGGGCACTGTATATTATAAAAACAGAGGACATTATGTAATGATAGGGGGCACTGTATATTATAATAACAGAGGACATTATGTAATGATAGGGGGCACTGTATATTATAATAACAGAGGACATTATGTAATATAAGGAGCACTGTATATTATAATAACAGAGGACATTATGTAATGATAGGGGGCACTGTATATTATAATAACAGAGGACATTATGTAATGATAGGGGGCACTGTATATTATAATAACAGAGGACATTATGTAATATAAGTGGCACTGTATATTATAATAACAGAGGACATTATGTTATATAAGGGGCACTGTATATTATAATAACAGAGGACATTATGTAATATAAGGGGCACTGTATATTATAATAACAGAGGACATTATGTAATATAAGGGGCACTGTATATTATAATAACAGAGGACATTATGTAATATAAAGGGGAACTGTATATTATAATAACAGAGGACATTATATAATGATAGGGGGCACTGTATATTATAATATCAGAGGACATTATGTAATATAAGGGGCACTGTATATTATAATAACAGAGGACATTATGTAATATAAGGGGCACTGTATATTATAATAACAGAGGACATTATGTAATGATAGGGGGCACTGTATATTATAATAACAGAGGACATTATGTAATATAAGGGGCACTGTATATTATAATAACAGAGGACATTATGTAATGATAGGGGGCACTGTATATTATAATAACAGAGGACATTATGTAATATAAGGGGCACTGTATATTATAATAACAGAGGACATTATGTAATGATAGGGGGCACTGTATATTATAATAACAGAGGACATTATATAATGATAGGGGGCACTGTATATTATAATAACAGAGGACATTATGTAATATAAGGGGCACTGTATATTATAATAACAGAGGACATTATGTAATGATAGGGGGCACTGTATATTATAATAACAGAGGACATTATGTAATGATAGGGGGCACTGTATATTATAATAACAGAGGACATTATGTAATATAAGGGGCACTGTATATTATAATAACAGAGGACATTATGTAATATAAGGGGCACTGTATATTATAATAACAGAGGACATTATGTAATGATAGGGGGCACTGTATATTATAATAACAGAGGACATTATGTAATGATAGGGGGCACTGTATATTATAATAACAGAGGACATTATGTAGTATAAGGGGCACTGTATATTATAATAACAGAGGACATTATGTAATGATAGGGGGCACTGTATATTTTAATAACAGAGGACATTATGTAATGATAGGGGGCACTGTATATTATAATAACAGAGGACATTATGTAATGATAGGGGGCACTGTATATTATAATAACAGAGGACATTATGTAATATAAGTGGCAGTGTATATTATAATATCAGAGGACATTATGTAATATAAGGGGCACTGTATATTATAATAACAGAGGACATTATGTAATATAAGGGGCACTGTATATTATAATAACAGAGGACATTATGTAATGATAGGGGGCACTGTATATTATAATAACAGAGGACATTATGTAATATAAGGGGCACTGTATATTATAATAACAGAGGACATTATGTAATATAAGGGGCACTGTATATTATAATAACAGAGGACATTATGTAATGATAGGGGGCACTGTATATTATAATAACAGAGGACATTATGTAATGATAGGGGGCACTGTATATTATAATAACAGAGGACATTATGTAATATAAGTGGCACTGTATATTATAATATCAGAGGACATTATGTAATATAAGGGGCACTGTATATTATAATAACAGAGGACATTATGTAATATAATGGGCACTGTATATTATAATAACAGAGGACATTATGTAATATAAGGGGCACTGTATATTATAATAACAGAGGACATTATGTAATATAAGGGGCACTGTATATTATAATAACAGAGGACATTATGTAATGATAGGGGACACTGTATATTATAATAACAGAGGACATTATGTAATATAAGGGGCACTGTATATTATAATAACAGAGGACATTATATAATGATAGGGGGCACTGTATATTATAATATCAGAGGACATCATGTAATATAAGGGGCACTGTATATTATAATAACAGAGAACATTATGTAATATAAGGGGCACTGTATATTATAATAAGAGAGGACATTATGTAATGATAGGGGGCACTGTATATTATAATAAGAGAGGACATTATATAATTATAGGGGGCACTGTATATTATAATAACATAGGACATTATGTAATATAAGGGGCACTGTATATTATAATAACAGAGGACATTATGTAATGATAGGGGGCACTGCATATTATAATAACAGAGGACATTATGTATTAATTGGGGGCACTGTATATTATAATAATAGAGGACATTATGTAATATAAGGGGCACTGTATATTATAATAACAGAGGACATTATGTAATATAAAGGGCACTGTATATTATAATAACAGAGGACATTATATAATGATAGGGGGCACTGTATATTATAATATCAGAGGACATTATGTAATGATAGGGGGCACTGTATATTATAATAACAGAGGACATTATGTATTGATAGGGGCACTGTATATTATAATAAAAGAGGACATTATATAATGATAGGGGGCACTGTATATTATAATAACAGAGGACATTATGTAATATAAGGGGCACTTTATATTATAATAACAGAGGACATTATGTAATATAAGGGGCACTGTATATTATAATAACAGAGGACATTATGTAATGATAGGGGGCACTGTATATTATAATAACAGAGGACATTATGTAATATAAGGGGCACTGTATATTATAATAACAGAGGACATTATGTAATATAAGGGGCACTGTATATTATAATAACAGAGGACATTATGTAATGATAGGGGGCACTGTATATTATAATAACAGAGGACATTATGTAATGATAGGGGGCACTGTATATTATAATAACAGAGGACATTATGTAATATAAGTGGCACTGTATATTATAATAACAGAGGACATTATGTTATATAAGGGGCACTGTATATTATAATAACAGAGGACATTATGTAATATAAGGGGCACTGTATATTATAATAACAGAGGACATTATGTAATATAAGGGGCACTGTATATTATAATAACAGAGGACATTATGTAATATAAAGGGGAACTGTATATTATAATAACAGAGGACATTATATAATGATAGGGGGCACTGTATATTATAATATCAGAGGACATTATGTAATATAAGGGGCACTGTATATTATAATAACAGAGGACATTATGTAATATAAGGGGCACTGTATATTATAATAACAGAGGACATTATGTAATGATAGGGGGCACTGTATATTATAATAACAGAGGACATTATGTAATATAAGGGGCACTGTATATTATAATAACAGAGGACATTATGTAATGATAGGGGGCACTGTATATTATAATAACAGAGGACATTATGTAATGATAGGGGGCACTGTATATTATAATAACAGAGGACATTATGTAATATAAGTGGCACTGTATATTATAATAACAGAGGACATTATGTAATGATAGGGGGCACTGTATATTATAATAACAGAGGACATTATGTAATATAAGTGGCACTGTATATTATAATAACAGAGGACATTATGTTATATAAGGGGCACTGTATATTATAATAACAGAGGACATTATGTAATATAAGGGGCACTGTATATTATAATAACAGAGGACATTATGTAATATAAGGGGCACTGTATATTATAATAACAGAGGACATTATGTAATATAAAGGGGAACTGTATATTATAATAACAGAGGACATTATATAATGATAGGGGGCACTGTATATTATAATATCAGAGGACATTATGTAATATAAGGGGCACTGTATATTATAATAACAGAGGACATTATGTAATATAAGGGGCACTGTATATTATAATAACAGAGGACATTATGTAATGATAGGGGGCACTGTATATTATAATAACAGAGGACATTATGTAATGATTGGGGGCACTGTATATTATAATAAGAGAGGACATTATATAATGATAGGGGGCACTGTATATTATAATAACAGAGGACATTATGTAATATAAGGGGCACTGTATATTATAATAACAGAGGACATTATGTAATGATAGGGGGCACTGTATATTATAATAACAGAGGACATTATGTAATATAAGGGGCACTGTATATTATAATAACAGAGGACATTATGTAATATAAGGGGCACTGTATATTATAATAACAGAGGACATTATGTAATGATAAGGGGCACGGTATATTATAATAACAGAGGACATTATGTAATATAAGGGGCACTGTATATTATAATAACAGAGGACATTATGTAATATAAGGGGCACTGTATATTATAATAACAGAGGACATTATGTATTAATTGGGGGCACTGTATATTATAATAATAGAGGACATTATGTAATATAAGGGGCACTGTATATTATAATAACAGAGGACATTATGTAATGATGGGGGGCAATGTATATTATAATAAGAGAGGACATTATATAATGATAGGGGGCACTGTATATTATAATAACAGAGGACATTATGTAATATAAGGGGCACTGTATATTATAATAACAGAGGACATTATGTAATGATAGGGGGCACTGTATATTATAATAACAGAGGACATTATGTAATATAAGGGGCACTGTATATTATAATAACAGAGGACATTATGTAATGATAGGGGGCACTGTATATTATAATAACAGAGGACATTATATAATGATAGGGGGCACTGTATATTATAATAACAGAGGACATTATGTAATATAAGGGGCACTGTATATTATAATAACAGAGGACATTATGTAATGATAGGGGGCACTGTATATTATAATAACAGAGGACATTATGTAATGATAGGGGGCACTGTATATTTTAATAACAGAGGACATTATGTAATGATAGGGGGCACTGTATATTATAATAACAGAGGACATTATGTAATGATAGGGGGCACTGTATATTATAATAACAGACGACATTATGTAATGATAGGGGGCACTGTATATTTTAATAACAGAGGACATTATGTAATGATAGGGGGCACTGTATATTATAATAACAGAGGACATTATGTAATGATAGGGGGCACTGTATATTATAATAACAGAGGACATTATGTAATATAAGTGGCACTGTATATTATAATATCAGAGGACATTATGTAATATAAGGGGCACTGTATATTATAATAACAGAGGACATTATGTAATATAAGGGGCACTGTATATTATAATAACAGAGGACATTATGTAATGATAGGGGGCACTGTATATTATAATAACAGAGGACATTATGTAATATAAGGGGCACTGTATATTATAATAACAGAGGACATTATGTAATATAAGGGGCACTGTATATTATAATAACAGAGGACATTATGTAATGATAGGGGGCACTGTATATTATAATAACAGAGGACATTATGTAATGATAGGGGGCACTGTATATTATAATAACAGAGGACATTATGTAATATAAGTGGCACTGTATATTATAATATCAGAGGACATTATGTAATATAAGGGGCACTGTATATTATAATAACAGAGGACATTATGTAATATAATGGGCACTGTATATTATAATAACAGAGGACATTATGTAATATAAGGGGCACTGTATATTATAATAAGAGAGGACATTATATAATGATAGGGGGCACTGTATATTAAAATAACAGAGGACATTATGTAATGATAGGGGGCACTGTATATTATAATAACAGAGGACATTATGTAATATAAGGGGCACTGTATATTATAATAACAGAGGACATTATGTAATATAAGGGGCACTGTATATTATAATAACAGAGGACATTATGTAATATAAGGGGCACTGTATATTATAATAACAGAGGACATTATATAATGATAGGGGGCACTGTATATTATAATATCAGAGGACATCATGTAATATAAGGGGCACTGTATATTATAATAACAGAGAACATTATGTAATATAAGGGGCACTGTATATTATAATAAGAGAGGACATTATGTAATGATAGGGGGCACTGTATATTATAATAAGAGAGGACATTATATAATTATAGGGGGCACTGTATATTATAATAACAGAGAACATTATGTAATATAAGGGGCACTGTATATTATAATAAGAGAGGACATTATGTAATGATAGGGGGCACTGTATATTATAATAAGAGAGGACATTATATAATTATAGGGGGCACTGTATATTATAATAACATAGGACATTATGTAATATAAGGGGCACTGTATATTATAATAACAGAGGACATTATGTAATGATAGGGGGCACTGCATATTATAATAACAGAGGACATTATGTATTAATTGGGGGCACTGTATATTATAATAATAGAGGACATTATGTAATATAAGGGGCACTGTATATTATAATAACAGAGGACATTATGTAATATAAAGGGCACTGTATATTATAATAACAGAGGACATTATATAATGATAGGGGGCACTGTATATTATAATATCAGAGGACATTATGTAATGATAGGGGGCACTGTATATTATAATAACAGAGGACATTATGTATTGATAGGGGCACTGTATATTATAATAAAAGAGGACATTATATAATGATAGGGGGCACTGTATATTATAATAACAGAGGACATTATGTAATATAAGGGGCACTTTATATTATAATAACAGAGGACATTATGTAATATAAGGGGCACTGTATATTATAATAACAGAGGACATTATGTAATGATAGGGGGCACTGTATATTATAATAACAGAGGACATTATGTAATATAAGGGGCACTGTATATTATAATAACAGAGGATATTATGTAATGATAGGGGACACTGTATATTATAATAACAGAGGACATTATGTAATATAAGGGGCACTGTATATTATAATAACAGAGGACATTATGTAATATAAGGGGCACTGTATATTATAAAAACAGAGGACATTATGTAATGATAGGGGGCACTGTATATTATAATAACAGAGGACATTATGTAATGATAGGGGGCACTGTATATTATAATAACAGAGGACATTATGTAATATAAGGGGCACTGTATATTATAATAACAGAGGACATTATGTAATGATAGGGGGCACTGTATATTATAATAACAGAGGACATTATGTAATATAAGGGGCACTGTATATTATAATAACAGAGGACATTATGTAATGATAGGGGGCACTGTATATTATAATAACAGAGGACATTATATAATGATAGGGGGCACTGTATATTATAATAACAGAGGACATTATGTAATATAAGGGGCACTGTATATTATAATAACAGAGGACATTATGTAATGATAGGGGGCACTGTATATTATAATAACAGAGGACATTATGTAATGATAGGGGGCACTGTATATTATAATAACAGAGGACATTATGTAATATAAGGGGCACTGTATATTATAATAACAGAGGACATTATGTAATATAAGGGGCACTGTATATTATAATAACAGAGGACATTATGTAATGATAGGGGGCACTGTATATTATAATAACAGAGGACATTATGTAATGATAGGGGGCACTGTATATTATAATAACAGAGGACATTATGTAGTATAAGGGGCACTGTATATTATAATAACAGAGGACATTATGTAATGATAGGGGGCACTGTATATTTTAATAACAGAGGACATTATGTAATGATAGGGGGCACTGTATATTATAATAACAGAGGACATTATGTAATGATAGGGGGCACTGTATATTATAATAACAGAGGACATTATGTAATATAAGTGGCAGTGTATATTATAATATCAGAGGACATTATGTAATATAAGGGGCACTGTATATTATAATAACAGAGGACATTATGTAATATAAGGGGCACTGTATATTATAATAACAGAGGACATTATGTAATGATAGGGGGCACTGTATATTATAATAACAGAGGACATTATGTAATATAAGGGGCACTGTATATTATAATAACAGAGGACATTATGTAATCTAAGGGGCACTGTATATTATAATAACAGAGGACATTATGTAATGATAGGGGGCACTGTATATTATAATAACAGAGGACATTATGTAATGATAGGGGGCACTGTATATTATAATAACAGAGGACATTATGTAATATAAGTGGCACTGTATATTATAATATCAGAGGACATTATGTAATATAAGGGGCACTGTATATTATAATAACAGAGGACATTATGTAATATAATGGGCACTGTATATTATAATAACAGAGGACATTATGTAATATAAGGGGCACTGTATATTATAATAAGAGAGGACATTATATAATGATAGGGGGCACTGTATATTATAATAACAGAGGACATTATGTAATATAAGGGGCACTGTATATTATAATAACAGAGGACATTATGTAATGATAGGGGGCACTGTATATTATAATAACAGAGGACATTATGTAATATAAGGGGCACTGTATATTATAATAACAGAGGACATTATGTAATATAAGGGGCACTGTATATTATAATAACAGAGGACATTATGTAATGATAGGGGACACTGTATATTATAATAACAGAGGACATTATGTAATATAAGGGGCACTGTATATTATAATAACAGAGGACATTATATAATGATAGGGGGCACTGTATATTATAATATCAGAGGACATCATGTAATATAAGGGGCACTGTATATTATAATAACAGAGAACATTATGTAATATAAGGGGCACTGTATATTATAATAAGAGAGGACATTATGTAATGATAGGGGGCACTGTATATTATAATAAGAGAGGACATTATATAATTATAGGGGGCACTGTATATTATAATAACATAGGACATTATGTAATATAAGGGGCACTGTATATTATAATAACAGAGGACATTATGTAATGATAGGGGGCACTGCATATTATAATAACAGAGGACATTATGTATTAATTGGGGGCACTGTATATTATAATAATAGAGGACATTATGTAATATAAGGGGCACTGTATATTATAATAACAGAGGACATTATGTAATATAAAGGGCACTGTATATTATAATAACAGAGGACATTATATAATGATAGGGGGCACTGTATATTATAATATCAGAGGACATTATGTAATGATAGGGGGCACTGTATATTATAATAACAGAGGACATTATGTATTGATAGGGGCACTGTATATTATAATAAAAGAGGACATTATATAATGATAGGGGGCACTGTATATTATAATAACAGAGGACATTATGTAATATAAGGGGCACTGTATATTATAATAACAGAGGATATTATGTAATGATAGGGGACACTATATTATAATAACAGAGGACATTATGTAATATAAGGGGCACTGTATATTATAATAACAGAGGACATTATGTAATATAAGGGGCACTGTATATTATAAAAACAGAGGACATTATGTAATGATAGGGGGCACTGTATATTATAATAACAGAGGACATTATGTAATGATAGGGGGCACTGTATATTATAATAACAGAGGACATTATGTAATATAAGGGGCACTGTATATTATAATAACAGAGGACATTATGTAATGATAGGGGGCACTGTATATTATAATAACAGAGGACATTATGTAATATAAGGGGCACTGTATATTATAATAACAGAGGACATTATGTAATGATAGGGGGCACTGTATATTATAATAACAGAGGACATTATATAATGATAGGGGGCACTGTATATTATAATAACAGAGGACATTATGTAATATAAGGGGCACTGTATATTATAATAACAGAGGACATTATGTAATGATAGGGGGCACTGTATATTATAATAACAGAGGACATTATGTAATGATAGGGGGCACTGTATATTATAATAACAGAGGACATTATGTAATATAAGGGGCACTGTATATTATAATAACAGAGGACATTATGTAATATAAGGGGCACTGTATATTATAATAACAGAGGACATTATGTAATGATAGGGGGCACTGTATATTATAATAACAGAGGACATTATGTAATGATAGGGGGCACTGTATATTATAATAACAGAGGACATTATGTAGTATAAGGGGCACTGTATATTATAATAACAGAGGACATTATGTAATGATAGGGGGCACTGTATATTTTAATAACAGAGGACATTATGTAATGATAGGGGGCACTGTATATTATAATAACAGAGGACATTATGTAATGATAGGGGGCACTGTATATTATAATAACAGAGGACATTATGTAATATAAGTGGCAGTGTATATTATAATATCAGAGGACATTATGTAATATAAGGGGCACTGTATATTATAATAACAGAGGACATTATGTAATATAAGGGGCACTGTATATTATAATAACAGAGGACATTATGTAATATAAGGGGCACTGTATATTATAATAACAGAGGACATTATGTAATATAAGGGGCACTGTATATTATAATAACAGAGGACATTATGTAATATAAGGGGCACTGTATATTATAATAACAGAGGACATTATGTAATGATAGGGGGCACTGTATATTATAATAACAGAGGACATTATGTAATGATAGGGGGCACTGTATATTATAATAACAGAGGACATTATGTAATATAAGGGGCACTGTATATTATAATAACAGAGGACATTATGTAATGATAGGGGGCACTGTATATTATAATAACAGAGGACATTATGTAATATAAGGGGCACTGTATATTATAATAACAGAGGACATTATGTAATATAAGGGGCACTGTATATTATAATAACAGAGGACATTATGTAATGATAGGGGACACTGTATATTATAATAACAGAGGACATTATGTAATATAAGGGGCACTGTATATTATAATAACAGAGGACATTATATAATGATAGGGGGCACTGTGTATTATAATATCAGAGGACATCATGTAATATAAGGGGCACTGTATATTATAATAACAGAGAACATTATGTAATATAAGGGGCACTGTATATTATAATAAGAGAGGACATTATGTAATGATAGGGGGCACTGTATATTATAATAAGAGAGGACATTATATAATTATAGGGGGCACTGTATATTATAATAACATAGGACATTATGTAATATAAGGGGCACTGTATATTATAATAACAGAGGACATTATGTAATGATAGGGGGCACTGCATATTATAATAACAGAGGACATTATGTATTAATTGGGGGCACTGTATATTATATTAATAGAGGACATTATGTAATATAAGGGGCACTGTATATTATAATAACAGAGGACATTATGTAATATAAAGGGCACTGTATATTATAATAACAGAGGACATTATATAATGATAGGGGGCACTGTATATTATAATATCAGAGGACATTATGTAATGATAGGGGGCACTGTATATTATAATAACAGAGGACATTATGTATTGATAGGGGCACTGTATATTATAATAAAAGAGGACATTATATAATGATAGGGGGCACTGTATATTATAATAACAGAGGACATTATGTAATATAAGGGGCACTTTATATTATAATAACAGAGGACATTATGTAATATAAGGGGCACTGTATATTATAATAACAGAGGACATTATGTAATGATAGGGGGCACTGTATATTATAATAACAGAGGACATTATGTAATGATAGGGGGCACTGTATATTATAATAACAGAGGACATTATGTAATATAAGTGGCACTGTATATTATAATATCAGAGGACATTATGTAATATAAGGGGCACTGTATATTATAATAACAGAGGACATTATGTAATATAATGGGCACTGTATATTATAATAACAGAGGACATTATGTAATATAAGGGGCACTGTATATTATAATAAGAGAGGACATTATATAATGATAGGGGGCACTGTATATTATAATAACAGAGGACATTATGTAATATAAGGGGCACTGTATATTATAATAACAGAGGACATTATGTAATGATAGGGGGCACTGTATATTATAATAACAGAGGACATTATGTAATATAAGGGGCACTGTATATTATAATAACAGAGGACATTATGTAATATAAGGGGCACTGTATATTATAATAACAGAGGACATTATGTAATGATAGGGGACACTGTATATTATAATAACAGAGGACATTATGTAATATAAGGGGCACTGTATATTATAATAACAGAGGACATTATATAATGATAGGGGGCACTGTATATTATAATATCAGAGGACATCATGTAATATAAGGGGCACTGTATATTATAATAACAGAGAACATTATGTAATATAAGGGGCACTGTATATTATAATAAGAGAGGACATTATGTAATGATAGGGGGCACTGTATATTATAATAAGAGAGGACATTATATAATTATAGGGGGCACTGTATATTATAATAACATAGGACATTATGTAATATAAGGGGCACTGTATATTATAATAACAGAGGACATTATGTAATGATAGGGGGCACTGCATATTATAATAACAGAGGACATTATGTATTAATTGGGGGCACTGTATATTATAATAATAGAGGACATTATGTAATATAAGGGGCACTGTATATTATAATAACAGAGGACATTATGTAATATAAAGGGCACTGTATATTATAATAACAGAGGACATTATATAATGATAGGGGGCACTGTATATTATAATATCAGAGGACATTATGTAATGATAGGGGGCACTGTATATTATAATAACAGAGGACATTATGTATTGATAGGGGCACTGTATATTATAATAAAAGAGGACATTATATAATGATAGGGGGCACTGTATATTATAATAACAGAGGACATTATGTAATATAAGGGGCACTGTATATTATAATAACAGAGGATATTATGTAATGATAGGGGACACTATATTATAATAACAGAGGACATTATGTAATATAAGGGGCACTGTATATTATAATAACAGAGGACATTATGTAATATAAGGGGCACTGTATATTATAAAAACAGAGGACATTATGTAATGATAGGGGGCACTGTATATTATAATAACAGAGGACATTATGTAATGATAGGGGGCACTGTATATTATAATAACAGAGGACATTATGTAATATAAGGGGCACTGTATATTATAATAACAGAGGACATTATGTAATGATAGGGGGCACTGTATATTATAATAACAGAGGACATTATGTAATATAAGGGGCACTGTATATTATAATAACAGAGGACATTATGTAATGATAGGGGGCACTGTATATTATAATAACAGAGGACATTATATAATGATAGGGGGCACTGTATATTATAATAACAGAGGACATTATGTAATATAAGGGGCACTGTATATTATAATAACAGAGGACATTATGTAATGATAGGGGGCACTGTATATTATAATAACAGAGGACATTATGTAATGATAGGGGGCACTGTATATTATAATAACAGAGGACATTATGTAATATAAGGGGCACTGTATATTATAATAACAGAGGACATTATGTAATATAAGGGGCACTGTATATTATAATAACAGAGGACATTATGTAATGATAGGGGGCACTGTATATTATAATAACAGAGGACATTATGTAATGATAGGGGGCACTGTATATTATAATAACAGAGGACATTATGTAGTATAAGGGGCACTGTATATTATAATAACAGAGGACATTATGTAATGATAGGGGGCACTGTATATTTTAATAACAGAGGACATTATGTAATGATAGGGGGCACTGTATATTATAATAACAGAGGACATTATGTAATGATAGGGGGCACTGTATATTATAATAACAGAGGACATTATGTAATATAAGTGGCAGTGTATATTATAATATCAGAGGACATTATGTAATATAAGGGGCACTGTATATTATAATAACAGAGGACATTATGTAATATAAGGGGCACTGTATATTATAATAACAGAGGACATTATGTAATATAAGGGGCACTGTATATTATAATAACAGAGGACATTATGTAATATAAGGGGCACTGTATATTATAATAACAGAGGACATTATGTAATATAAGGGGCACTGTATATTATAATAACAGAGGACATTATGTAATGATAGGGGGCACTGTATATTATAATAACAGAGGACATTATGTAATGATAGGGGGCACTGTATATTATAATAACAGAGGACATTATGTAATATAAGGGGCACTGTATATTATAATAACAGAGGACATTATGTAATGATAGGGGGCACTGTATATTATAATAACAGAGGACATTATGTAATATAAGGGGCACTGTATATTATAATAACAGAGGACATTATGTAATATAAGGGGCACTGTATATTATAATAACAGAGGACATTATGTAATGATAGGGGACACTGTATATTATAATAACAGAGGACATTATGTAATATAAGGGGCACTGTATATTATAATAACAGAGGACATTATATAATGATAGGGGGCACTGTGTATTATAATATCAGAGGACATCATGTAATATAAGGGGCACTGTATATTATAATAACAGAGAACATTATGTAATATAAGGGGCACTGTATATTATAATAAGAGAGGACATTATGTAATGATAGGGGGCACTGTATATTATAATAAGAGAGGACATTATATAATTATAGGGGGCACTGTATATTATAATAACATAGGACATTATGTAATATAAGGGGCACTGTATATTATAATAACAGAGGACATTATGTAATGATAGGGGGCACTGCATATTATAATAACAGAGGACATTATGTATTAATTGGGGGCACTGTATATTATATTAATAGAGGACATTATGTAATATAAGGGGCACTGTATATTATAATAACAGAGGACATTATGTAATATAAAGGGCACTGTATATTATAATAACAGAGGACATTATATAATGATAGGGGGCACTGTATATTATAATATCAGAGGACATTATGTAATGATAGGGGGCACTGTATATTATAATAACAGAGGACATTATGTATTGATAGGGGCACTGTATATTATAATAAAAGAGGACATTATATAATGATAGGGGGCACTGTATATTATAATAACAGAGGACATTATGTAATATAAGGGGCACTTTATATTATAATAACAGAGGACATTATGTAATATAAGGGGCACTGTATATTATAATAACAGAGGACATTATGTAATGATAGGGGGCACTGTATATTATAATAACAGAGGACATTATGTAATATAAGGGGCACTGTATATTATAATAACAGAGGATATTATGTAATGATAGGGGACACTATATTATAATAACAGAGGACATTATGTAATATAAGGGGCACTGTATATTATAATAACAGAGGACATTATGTAATATAAGGGGCACTGTATATTATAAAAACAGAGGACATTATGTAATGATAGGGGGCACTGTATATTATAATAACAGAGGACATTATGTAATGATAGGGGGCACTGTATATTATAATAACAGAGGACATTATGTAATATAAGGGGCACTGTATATTATAATAACAGAGGACATTATGTAATGATAGGGGGCACTGTATATTATAATAACAGAGGACATTATGTAATATAAGTGGCACTGTATATTATAATAACAGAGGACATTATGTTATATAAGGGGCACTGTATATTATAATAACAGAGGACATTATGTAATATAAGGGGCACTGTATATTATAATAACAGAGGACATTATGTAATATAAGGGGCACTGTATATTATAATAACAGAGGACATTATGTAATATAAAGGGGAACTGTATATTATAATAACAGAGGACATTATATAATGATAGGGGGCACTGTATATTATAATATCAGAGGACATTATGTAATATAAGGGGCACTGTATATTATAATAACAGAGGACATTATGTAATATAAGGGGCACTGTATATTATAATAACAGAGGACATTATGTAATGATAGGGGGCACTGTATATTATAATAACAGAGGACATTATGTAATATAAGGGGCACTGTATATTATAATAACAGAGGACATTATGTAATGATAGGGGGCACTGTATATTATAATAACAGAGGACATTATGTAATGATAGGGGGCACTGTATATTATAATAACAGAGGACATTATGTAATATAAGTGGCACTGTATATTATAATAACAGAGGACATTATGTTATATAAGGGGCACTGTATATTATAATAACAGAGGACATTATGTAATATAAGGGGCACTGTATATTATAATAACAGAGGACATTATGTAATATAAGGGGCACTGTATATTATAATAACAGAGGACATTATGTAATATAAAGGGGAACTGTATATTATAATAACAGAGGACATTATATAATGATAGGGGGTACGGTATATTATAATATCAGAGGACATTATGTAATATAAGGGGCACTGTATATTATAATAACAGAGGACATTATGTAATATAAGGGGCACTGTATATTATAATAACAGAGGACATTATGTAATGATAGGGGGCACTGTATATTATAATAACAGAGGACATTATGTAATGATTGGGGGCACTGTATATTATAATAAGAGAGGACATTATATAATGATAGGGGGCACTGTATATTATAATAACAGAGGACATTATGTAATATAAGGGGCACTGTATATTATAATAACAGAGGACATTATGTAATGATAGGGGGCACTGTATATTATAATAACAGAGGACATTATGTAATATAAGGGGCACTGTATATTATAATAACAGAGGACATTATGTAATATAAGGGGCACTGTATATTATAATAACAGAGGACATTATGTAATGATAAGGGGCACGGTATATTATAATAACAGAGGACATTATGTAATATAAGGGGCACTGTATATTATAATAACAGAGGACATTATGTAATATAAGGGGCACTGTATATTATAATAACAGAGGACATTATGTATTAATTGGGGGCACTGTATATTATAATAATAGAGGACATTATGTAATATAAGGGGCACTGTATATTATAATAACAGAGGACATTATGTAATGATGGGGGGCAATGTATATTATAATAAGAGAGGACATTATATAATGATAGGGGGCACTGTATATTATAATAACAGAGGACATTATGTAATATAAGGGGCACTGTATATTATAATAACAGAGGACATTATGTAATGATAGGGGGCACTGTATATTATAATAACAGAGGACATTATGTAATATAAGGGGCACTTTATATTATAATAACAGCGGACATTATATAATGATAGGGGGCACTGTATATTATAATAATAGAGAACATTATGTAATATAAGGGGCACTGTATATTATAATAACAGAGGACATTATGTAATGATAGGGGGCACTGTATATTATAATAACAGAGGATATTATGTAATGATAGGGGACACTGTATATTATAATAAGAGAGGACATTATGTAATGATAGGGGACACTGTATATTAAAATAACAGAGGACATTATATAATGATAGGGGGCACTGTATATTATAATAACAGAGGACATTATGTAATATAAGTGGCACTGTATATTATAATAACAGAGGACATTATGTTATATAAGGGGCACTGTATATTATAATAACAGAGGACATTATGTAATATAAGGGGCACTGTATATTATAATAACAGAGGACATTATGTAATATAAGGGGCACTGTATATTATAATAACAGAGGACATTATGTAATATAAGGGGCACTGTATATTATAATAACAGAGGACATTATATAATGATAGGGGGCACTGTATATTATAATATCAGAGGACATTATGTAATATAAGGGGCACTGTATATTATAATAACAGAGGACATTATGTAATATAAGGGGCACTGTATATTATAATAACAGAGGACATTATGTAATGATAGGGGGCACTGTATATTATAATAACAGAGGACATTATGTAATGATTGGGGGCACTGTATATTATAATAAGAGAGGACATTATATAATGATAGGGGGCACTGTATATTATAATAACAGAGGACATTATGTAATATAAGGGGCACTGTATATTATAATATCAGAGGACATTATGTAATGATAGGGGGCACTGTATATTATAATAACAGAGGACATTATGTAATATAAGGGGCACTGTATATTATAATAACAGAGGACATTATGTAATATAAGGGGCACTGTATATTATAATAACAGAGGACATTATGTAATGATAAGGGGCACGGTATATTATAATAACAGAGGACATTATGTAATATAAGGGGCACTGTATATTATAATAACAGAGGACATTATGTAATATAAGGGGCACTGTATATTATAATAACAGAGGACATTATGTATTAATTGGGGGCACTGTATATTATAATAATAGAGGACATTATGTAATATAAGGGGCACTGTATATTATAATAACAGAGGACATTATGTAATGATGGGGGGCAATGTATATTATAATAAGAGAGGACATTATATAATGATAGGGGGCACTGTATATTATAATAACAGAGGACATTATGTAATATAAGGGGAAAAGGATATTATAATAACAGAGGACATTATGTAATGATAGGGGGCACTGTATATTATAATAACAGAGGACATTATGTAATATAAGGGGCACTTTATATTATATTAACAGAGGACATTATATAATGATAGGGGGCACTGTATATTATAATAATAGAGAACATTATGTAATATAAGGGGCACTGTATATTATAATAACAGAGGACATTATGTAATGATAGGGGGCACTGTATATTATAATAACAGAGGATATTATGTAATGATAGGGGACACTGTATATTATAATAAGAGAGGACATTATGTAATGATAGGGGACACTGTATATTAAAATAACAGAGGACATTATATAATGATAGGGGGCACTGTATATTATAATAACAGAGGACATTATGTAATATAAGTGGCACTGTATATTATAATAACAGAGGACATTATGTTATATAAGGGGCACTGTATATTATAATAACAGAGGACATTATGTAATATAAGGGGCACTGTATATTATAATAACAGAGGACGTTATGTAATATAAGGGGCACTGTATATTATAATAACAGAGGACATTATGTAATATAAGGGGCACTGTATATTATAATAACAGAGGACATTATATAATGATAGGGGGCACTGTATATTATAATATCAGAGGACATTATGTAATATAAGGGGCACTGTATATTATAATAACAGAGGACATTATGTAATATAAGGGGCACTGTATATTATAATAACAGAGGACATTATGTAATGATAGGGGGCACTGTATATTATAATAACAGAGGACATTATGTAATGATTGGGGGCACTGTATATTATAATAAGAGAGGACATTATATAATGATAGGGGGCACTGTATATTATAATAATAGAGGACATTATGTAATATAAGGGGCACTGTATATTATAATAACAGAGGACATTATGTAATGATAGGGGACACTGTATATTATAATAAGAGAGGACATTATATAATGATAGGGGGCACTGTATATTATAATAACAGAGGACATTATGTAATATAAGGGGCACTGTATATTATAATAACAGAGGACATTATGTAATGATAGGGGGCACTGTATATTATAATAACAGAGGACATTATGTAATATAAGGGGCACTGTATATTATAATAACAGAGGACATTATGTAATGATAGGGGGCACTGTATATTATAATAACAGAGGACATTATATAATGATAGGGGGCACTGTATACTATAATAACAGAGGACATTATGTAATATAAGGGGCACTGTATATTATAATAACAGAGGACATTATGTAATGATAGGGGGCACTGTATATTATAATAACAGAGGACATTATGTAATGATAGGGGGCACTGTATATTATAATAACAGAGGACATTATGTAATATAAGGGGTACTGTATATTATAATAACAGAGGACATTATGTAATATAAGGGGCACTGTATATTATAATAACAGAGGACATTATGTAATGATAGGGGGCACTGTATATTATAATAACAGAGGACATTATGTAATGATAGGGGGCACTGTATATTATAATAACAGAGGACATTATGTAGTATAAGGGGTACTGTATATTATAATAACAGAGGACATTATGTAATGATAGGGGGCACTGTATATTTTAATAACAGAGGACATTATGTAATGATAGGGGGCACTGTATATTATAATAACAGAGGACATTATGTAATGATAGGGGGCACTGTATATTATAATAACAGAGGACATTATGTAATGATAGGGGGCACTGTATATTATAATAACAGAGGACGTTATGTAATATAAGAGGCACTGTATATTATAATATCAGAGGACATTATGTAATATAAGGGGCACTGTATATTATAATAACAGAGGACATTATGTAATATAAGGGGCACTGTATATTATAATAACAGAGGACATTATGTAATATAAGGGGCACTGTATATTATAATAAGAGAGGACATTATATAATGATAGGGGGCACTGTATATTATAATAACAGAGGACATTATGTAATATAAGGGGCACTGTATATTATAATAACAGAGGACATTATGTAATGATAGGGGGCACTGTATATTATAATAACAGAGGACATTATGTAATATAAGGGGCACTGTATATTATAATAACAGAGGACATTATGTAATATAAGGGGCACTGTATATTATAATAACAGAGGACATTATGTAATGATAGGGGACACTGTATATTATAATAACAGAGGACATTATGTAATATAAGGGGCACTGTATATTATAATAACAGAGGACATTATATAATGATAGGGGGCACTGTATATTATAATATCAGAGGACATCATGTAATATAAGGGGCACTGTATATTATAAGAACAGAGAACATTATGTAATATAAGGGGCACTGTATATTATAATAAGAGAGGACATTATGTAATGATAGGGGGCACTGTATATTATAATAAGAGAGAACATTATATAATTATAGGGGGCACTGTATATTATAATAACAGAGGACATTATGTAATATAAGGGGCACTGTATATTATAATAACAGAGGACATTATGTAATGATAGGGGGCACTGCATATTATAATAACAGAGGACATTATGTATTAATTGGGGGCACTGTATATTATAATAATAGAGGACATTATGTAATATAAGGGGCACTGTATATTATAATAACAGAGGACATTATGTAATGATAGGGGGCACTGTATATTATAATAACAGAGGACATTATGTAATGATAGGGGGCACTGTATATTATAATAACAGAGGACATTGTGTAACATAAGGGGCACTTTATATTATAATAACAGAGGACATTATGTAATATAAGGGGCACTGTATATTATAATAACAGAGGACATTATGTAATGATAGGGGGCACTGTATATTATAATAACAGAGGACATTATGTAATATAAGGGGCACTGTATATTATAATAACAGAGGACATTATGTAATATAAGGGGCACTGTATATTATAATAACAGAAGACATTATGTAATATAAGGGGCACTGTATATTATAATAACAGAGGACATTATGTAATATAAAGGGCACTGTATATTATAATAACAGAGGACATTATATAATGATAGGGGGCACTGTATATTATAATATCAGAGGACATTATGTAATGATAGGGGGCACTGTATATTATAATAACAGAGGACATTATGTATTGATAGGGGCACTGTATATTATAATAAAAGAGGACATTATATAATGATAGGGGGCACTGTATATTATAATAACAGAGGACATTATGTAATATAAGGGGCACTTTATATTATATTAACAGAGGACATTATGTAATATAAGGGGCACTGTATATTATAATAACAGAGGACATTATGTAATGATAGGGGGCACTGTATATTATAATAACAGAGGACATTATGTAATGATTGGGGGCACTGTATATTATAATAACAGAGGACATTATGTAATGATAGGGGGCACTGTATATTATAATAACAGAGGACATTATGTAATATAAGGGGCACTGTATATTATAATAACAGAGGATATTATGTAATGATAGGGGACACTGTATATTATAATAACAGAGGACATTATGTAATATAAGGGGCACTGTATATTATAATAACAGAGGACATTATGTAATATAAGGGGCACTGTATATTATAAAAACAGAGGACATTATGTAATGATAGGGGGCACTGTATATTATAATAACAGAGGACATTATGTAATGATAGGGGGCACTGTATATTATAATAACAGAGGACATTATGTAATGATAGGGGGCACTGTATATTATAATAACAGAGGACATTATGTTATATAAGGGGCACTGTATATTATAATAACAGAGGACATTATGTAATATAAGGGGCACTGTATATTATAATAACAGAGGACATTATGTAATATAAGGGGCACTGTATATTATAATAACAGAGGACATTATGTAATATAAGGGGCACTGTATATTATAATAACAGAGGACATTATATAATGATAGGGGGCACTGTATATTATAATATCAGAGGACATTATGTAATATAAGGGGCACTGTATATTATAATAACAGAGGACATTATGTAATATAAGGGGCACTGTATATTATAATAACAGAGGACATTATGTAATGATAGGGGGCACTGTATATTATAATAACAGAGGACATTATGTAATGATTGGGGGCACTGTATATTATAATAAGAGAGGACATTATATAATGATAGGGGGCACTGTATATTATAATAATAGAGGACATTATGTAATATAAGGGGCACTGTATATTATAATAACAGAGGACATTATGTAATGATAGGGGGCACTGTATATTATAATAACAGAGGACATTATGTAATATAAGGGGCACTGTATATTATAATAACAGAGGATATTATGTAATGATAGGGGACACTGTATATTATAATAAGAGAGGACATTATATAATGATAGGGGGCACTGTATATTATAATAACAGAGGATATTATGTAATGATAGGGGACACTGTATATTATAATAAGAGAGGACATTATATAATGATAGGGGGCACTGTATATTATAATAACAGAGGACATTATGTAATATAAGGGGCACTGTATATTATAATAACAGAGGACATTATGTAATATAAGGGGCACTGTATATTATAATAACAGAGGACATTATGTAATGATAAGGGGCACGGTATATTATAATAACAGAGGACATTATGTAATATAAGGGGCACTGTATATTATAATAACAGAGGACATTATGTAATATAAGGGGCACTGTATATTATAATAACAGAGGACATTATGTATTAATTCGGGGCACTGTATGTTATAATAATAGAGGATATCATGTAATGATAGGGGACACTGTATATTGTAATAAGAGAGGACATTATGTAATGATAGGGGACACTGTATATTAAAATAACAGAGGACATTATATAATGATAGGGGGCACTGTATATTATAATAACAGAGGACATTATGTAATATAAGGGGCACTGTATATTATAATAACAGAGGACATTATGTAATGATAGGGGGCACTGTATATTATAATAACAGAGGATATTATGTAATGATAGGGGACACTGTATATTGTAATAAGAGAGGACATTATGTAATGATAGGGGACACTGTATATTAAAATAACAGAGGACATTATATAATGATAGGGGGCACTGTATATTATAATAACAGAGGACATTATGTAATATAAGGGGCACTGTATATTATAATAACAGAGGACATTATGTAATGATAGGGGGCACTGTATATTATAATAACAGATGACATTATGTAATGATTGGGGGCACTGTATATTATAATAAGAGAGGACATTATATAATGATAGGGGGCACTGTATATTATAATAATAGAGGACATTATGTAATATAAGGGGCACTGTATATTATAATAACAGAGGACATTATGTAATGATAGGGGGCACTGTATATTATAATAACAGAGGACATTATGTAATATAAGGGGCACTGTATATTATAATAACAGAGGACATTATGTAATGATAGGGGGCACTGTATATTATAATAACAGAGGACATTATATAATGATAGGGGGCACTGTATACTATAATAACAGAGGACATTATGTAATATAAGGGGCACTGTATATTATAATAACAGAGGACATTATGTAATGATAGGGGGCACTGTATATTATAATAACAGAGGACATTATGTAATGATAGGGGGCACTGTATATTATAATAACAGAGGACATTATGTAATATAAGGGGTACTGTATATTATAATAACAGAGGACATTATGTAATATAAGGGGCACTGTATATTATAATAACAGAGGACATTATGTAATGATAGGGGGCACTGTATATTATAATAACAGAGGACATTATGTAATGATAGGGGGCACTGTATATTATAATAACAGAGGACATTATGTAGTATAAGGGGCACTGTATATTATAATAACAGAGGACATTATGTAATGATAGGGGGCACTGTATATTTTAATAACAGAGGACATTATGTAATGATAGGGGGCACTGTATATTATAATAACAGAGGACATTATGTAATGATAGGGGGCACTGTATATTATAATAACAGAGGACATTATGTAATGATAGGGGGCACTGTATATTATAATAACAGAGGACGTTATGTAATATAAGAGGCACTGTATATTATAATATCAGAGGACATTATGTAATATAAGGGGCACTGTATATTATAATAACAGAGGACATTATGTAATATAAGGGGCACTGTATATTATAATAACAGAGGACATTATGTAATATAAGGGGCACTGTATATTATAATAAGAGAGGACATTATATAATGATAGGGGGCACTGTATATTATAATAACAGAGGACATTATGTAATATAAGGGGCACTGTATATTATAATAACAGAGGACATTATGTAATATAAGGGGCACTGTATATTATAATAACAGAGGACATTATGTAATATAAGGGGCACTGTATATTATAATAACAGAGGACATTATGTAATGATAGGGGACACTGTATATTATAATAACAGAGGACATTATGTAATATAAGGGGCACTGTATATTATAATAACAGAGGACATTATATAATGATAGGGGGCACTGTATATTATAATATCAGAGGAAATCATGTAATATAAGGGGCACTGTATATTATAAGAACAGAGAACATTATGTAATATAAGGGGCACTGTATATTATAATAAGAGAGGACATTATGTAATGATAGGGGGCACTGTATATTATAATAAGAGAGGACATTATATAATTATAGGGGGCACTGTATATTATAATAACAGAGGACATTATGTAATATAAGGGGCACTGTATATTATAATAACAGAGGACATTATGTAATGATAGGGGGCACTGCATATTATAATAACAGAGGACATTATGTATTAATTGGGGGCACTGTATATTATAATAATAGAGGACATTATGTAATATAAGGGGCACTGTATATTATAATAACAGAGGACATTATGTAATGATAGGGGGCACTGTATATTATAATAACAGAGGACATTATGTAATGATAGGGGGCACTGTATATTATAATAACAGAGGACATTATGTAACATAAGGGGCACTTTATATTATAATAACAGAGGACATTATGTAATATAAGGGGCACTGTATATTATAATAACAGAGGACATTATGTAATGATAGGGGGCACTGTATATTATAATAACAGAGGACATTATGTAATATAAGGGGCACTGTATATTATAATAACAGAGGACATTATGTAATATAAGGGGCACTGTATATTATAATAACAGAAGACATTATGTAATATAAGGGGCACTGTATATTATAATAACAGAGGACATTATGTAATATAAAGGGCACTGTATATTATAATAACAGAGGACATTATATAATGATAGGGGGCACTGTATATTATAATATCAGAGGACATTATGTAATGATACGGGGCACTGTATATTATAATAACAGAGGACATTATGTATTGATAGGGGCACTGTATATTATAATAAAAGAGGACATTATATAATGATAGGGGGCACTGTATATTATAATAACAGAGGACATTATGTAATATAAGGGGCACTGTATATTATAATAACAGAGGACATTATGTAATATAAGGGGCACTGTATATTATAAAAACAGAGGACATTATGTAATGATAGGGGGCACTGTATATTATAATAACAGAGGATATTATGTAATGATAGGGGGCACTGTATATTATAATAACAGAGGACATTATGTAATGATAGGGGGCACTGTATATTATAATAACAGAGGACATTATGTTATATAAGGGGCACTGTATATTATAATAACAGAGGACATTATGTAATATAAGGGGCACTGTATATTATAATAACAGAGGACATTATGTAATATAAGGGGCACTGTATATTATAATAACAGAGGACATTATGTAATATAAGGGGCACTGTATATTATAATAACAGAGGACATTATATAATGATAGGGGGCACTGTATATTATAATATCAGAGGACATTATGTAATATAAGGGGCACTGTATATTATAATAACAGAGGACATTATGTAATATAAGGGGCACTGTATATTATAATAACAGAGGACATTATGTAATGATAGGGGGCACTGTATATTATAATAACAGAGGACATTATGTAATGATTGGGGGCACTGTATATTATAATAAGAGAGGACATTATATAATGATAGGGGGCACTGTATATTATAATAATAGAGGACATTATGTAATATAAGGGGCACTGTATATTATAATAACAGAGGACATTATGTAATGATAGGGGGCACTGTATATTATAATAACAGAGGACATTATGTAATATAAGGGGCACTGTATATTATAATAACAGAGGATATTATGTAATGATAGGGGACACTGTATATTATAATAAGAGAGGACATTATATAATGATAGGGGGCACTGTATATTATAATAACAGAGGACATTATGTAATATAAGGGGCACTGTATATTATAATAACAGAGGACATTATGTAATGATAGGGGGCACTGTATATTATAATAACAGAGGACATTATGTAATATAAGGGGCACTGTATATTATAATAACAGAGGACATTATGTAATATAAGGGGCACTGTATATTATAATAACAGAGGACATTATGTAATGATAAGGGGCACGGTATATTATAATAACAGAGGACATTATGTAATATAAGGGGCACTGTATATTATAATAACAGAGGACATTATATAATGATAGGGGGCACTGTATATTATAATATCAGAGGACATTATGTAATGATAGGGGGCACTGTATGTTATAATAATAGAGGATATTATGTAATATAAGGGGCACTGTATATTATAATAACAGAGGACATTATGTATTAATTCGGGGCACTGTATGTTATAATAATAGAGGATATTATGTAATGATAGGGGACACTGTATATTGTAATAAGAGAGGACATTATGTAATGATAGGGGACACTGTATATTAAAATAACAGAGGACATTATATAATGATAGGGGGCACTGTATATTATAATAACAGAGGACATTATGTAATATAAGGGGCACTGTATATTATAATAACAGAGGACATTATGTAATGATAGGGGGCACTGTATATTATAATAACAGAGGATATTATGTAATGATAGGGGACACTGTATATTGTAATAAGAGAGGACATTATGTAATGATAGGGGACACTGTATATTAAAATAACAGAGGACATTATATAATGATAGGGGGCACTGTATATTATAATAACAGAGGACATTATGTAATATAAGGGGCACTGTATATTATAATAACAGAGAACATTATGTAATGATAGGGGGCACTGTATATTATAATAACAGAGGACATTATGTAATATAAGGGGCACTGTATATTATAATAACAGAGGACATTATGTAATATAAGGGGCACTGTATATTATAATAACAGAGGACATTATGTAATGATAGGGGGCACTGTATATTATAATAACAGAGGACATTATGTAATGATAGGGGGCACTGTATATTATAATAACTGAGGACATTATGTAATATAAGGGGCACTGTATATTATAATAACAGAGGACATTATGTAATGATAGGGGGCACTGTATATTATAATAACAGAGGACATTATGTAATGATAGGGGGCACTGTATATTATAATAACAGAGGACATTATGTAATGATAGGGGGCACTGTATATTATAATAACAGAGGAAATTATGTATTGATAGGGGCACTGTATATTATAATAAAAGAGGACATTATATAATGATAGGGGGCACTGTATATTATAATAACAGAGGAAATTATGTAATATAAGGGGCACTGTATATTATAATAACAGAGGACATTATGTAATATAAGTGGCACTGTATATTATAATAACAGAGGACATTATGTTATATAAGGGGCACTGTATATTATAATAACAGAGGACATTATGTAATATAAGGGGCACTGCATATTATAATAACAGAGGACATTATGTAATATAAGGGGCACTGTATATTATAATAACAGAAGACATTATGTAATATAAGGGGCACTGTATATTATAATAACAGAGGACATTATGTAATATATAGGGCACTGTATATTATAATAACAGAGGACATTATATAATGATAGGGGGCACTGTATATTATAATATCAGAGGACATTATGTAATGATAGGGGACACTGTATATTATAATAACAGAGGACATTATGTATTGATAGGGGCACTGTATATTATAATAAAAGAGGACATTATATAATGATAGGGGGCACTGTATATTATAATAACAGAGGAAATTATGTAATATGAGGGGCACTGTATATTATAATAACAAAGGACATTATGTAATGATAGGGGGCACTGTATATTATAATAACAAAGGACATTATGTATTGATAGGGGCACTGTATATTATAATAAGAGAGGACATTATATATTGATAGGGGGCACTGTATATTATAATTACAGAGGAAATATGTATTATAAGGGGCACTGTATATTATAATAACAGAGGACATTATGTAATGATAGTGGGCACTGTATATTATAATAACAGAGGACATTATGTAATATATGGGGCACTGTATATTATAATAACAGAGGACATTATGTAATATAAGGGGCACTGTATATTATAATAACAGAGGACATTATATAATGATAGGGGGCACTGTATATTATAATATCAGAGGACATTATGTAATATAAGGGGCACTGTATATTATAATAACAGAGGACATTATGTAATATAAGGGGCACTGTATATTATAATAACAGAGGACATTATATAATGATAGGGGGCACTGTATATTATAATATCAGAGGACATTATGTAATGATAGGGGACTCTGTATATTATAATAACAGAGGACATTATGTATTGATAGGGGCACTGTATATTATAATAAAAGAGGACATTATATAATGATAGGGGGCACTGTATATTATAATAACAGAGGAAATTATGTAATATGAGGGGCACTGTATATTATAATAACAAAGGACATTATGTAATGATAGGGGGCACTGTATATTATAATAACAAAGGACATTATGTATTGATAGGGGCACTGTATATTATAATAAGAGAGGACATTATATATTGATAGGGGGCACTGTATATTATAATTACAGAGGAAATATGTATTATAAGGGGCACTGTATATTATAATAACAGAGGACATTATGTAATGATAGTGGGCACTGTATATTATAATAACAGAGGACATTATGTAATATATGGGGCACTGTATATTATAATAACAGAGGACATTATGTAATATAAGGGGCACTGTATATTATAATAACAGAGGACATTATATAATGATAGGGGGCACTGTATATTATAATATCAGAGGACATTATGTAATATAAGGGGCACTGTATATTATAATAACAGAGGACATTATGTAATATAAGGGGCACTGTATATTATAATAACAGAGGACATTATATAATGATAGGGGGCACTGTATATTATAATAGCAGAGGACATTATGTAATATAAGGGGCACTGTATATTATAATAACAGAGGACATTATGTAATGATAGGGGGCACTGTATATTATAATAACAGAGGACATTATGTAATATAAGGGGCACTGTATATTATAATAACAGAGGACATTATGTAATATAAGGGGCACTGTATATTATAGTAACAGAGGACATTATGTAATGATAGGGGGCACTGTATATTATAATAACAGAGGACATTATGTAATATAAGGGGCACTGTATATTATAATAACAGAGGACATTATATAATGATAGGGGGCACTGTATATTATAATATCAGAGGACATCATGTAATATAAGGGGCACTGTATATTATAATAACAGAGGACATTATGTAATATAAGGGGAACTGTATATTATAATAAGAAAGGACATTATGTAATGATAGGGGGCACTGTATATTATAATAAGAGAGGACATTATATAATTATAGGGGGCACTGTATATTATAATAAGAGAGGACATTATGTAATATAAGGGGCACTGTATATTATAATAACAGAGGACATTATGTAATGATAGGGGGCACTGTATATTATAATAACAGAGGACATTATGTATTAATTGGGGGCACTGTATATTATAATAACAGAGGACATTATGTAATGATAGGGGGCACTGTATATTATAATAAGAGAGGACATTATATAATGATAGGGGGCACTGTATATTATAATAACAGAGGACATTATGTAATATAAGGGGCACTGTATATTATAATAACAGAGGACATTATGTAATGATATGGGGGCACTTTATATTATAATAACAGAGGACATTATGTAATATAAGGGGCACTGTATATTATAATAACAGAGGACATTATGTAATGATAGGGGGCACTGTATATTATAATAACAGAGGACATTATTTAATGATTGGGGGCACTGTATATTATAATAAGAGAGGACATTATATAATGATAGGGGGCACTGTATATTATAATAATAGAGGACATTATGTAATATAAGGGGCACTGTATATTATAATAACAGAGGACATTATGTAATGATAGGGGGCACTGTATATTATAATAACAGAGGGCATTATGTAATATAAGGGGCCCTGTATATTATAATAAGAGAGGACATTATGTAATGATAGGGGACACTGTATATTATAATAAGAGAGGACATTATATAATGATAGGGGGCACTGTATATTATAATAACAGAGGACATTATGTAATATAAGGGGCACTGTATATTATAATAACAGAGGACATTATGTAATGATAGGGGGCACTGTATATTATAATAACAGAGGACATTATGTAATATAAGGGGCACTTTATATTATAATAACAGAGGACATTATGTAATATAAGGGGCACTGTATATTATAATAACAGAGGACATTATGTAATGATAGGGGGCACTGTATATTATAATAACAGAGGACATTATGTAATGATTGGGGGCACTGTATATTATAATAAGAGAGGACATTATATAATGATAGGGGGCACTGTATATTATAATAACAGAGGACATTATGTAATATAAGGGGCACTGTATATTATAATAACAGAGGACATTATGTAATGATAGGGGGCACTGTATATTATAATAACAGAGGACATTATGTAATATAAGGGGCACTGTATATTATAATAACAGAGGACATTATGTAATATAAGGGGCACTGTATATTATAATAACAGAGGACATTATGTAATGATAAGGGGCACGGTATATTATAATAACAGAGGACATTATGTAATATAAGGGGCACTGTATATTATAATAACAGAGGACATTATGTAATATAAGGGGCACTGTATATTATAAAAACAGAGGACATTATGTATTAATTCGGGGCACTGTATGTTATAATAATAGAGGATATTATGTAATGATAGGGGACACTGTATATTGTAATAAGAGAGGACATTATGTAATGATAGGGGACACTGTATATTAAAATAACAGAGGACATTATATAATGATAGGGGGCACTGTATATTATAATAACAGAGGACATTATGTAATATAAGGGGCACTGTATATTATAATAACAGAGGACATTATGTAATGATAGGGGGCACTGTATATTATAATAACAGAGGATATTATGTAATGATAGGGGACACTGTATATTGTAATAAGAGAGGACATTATGTAATGATAGGGGACACTGTATATTAAAATAACAGAGGACATTATATAATGATAGGGGGCACTGTATATTATAATAACAGAGGACATTATGTAATATAAGGGGCACTGTATATTATAATAACAGAGAACATTATGTAATGATAGGGGGCACTGTATATTATAATAACAGAGGACATTATGTAATATAAGGGGCACTGTATATTATAATAACAGAGGACATTATGTAATATAAGGGGCACTGTATATTATAATAACAGAGGACATTATGTAATGATAGGGGGCACTGTATATTATAATAACAGAGGACATTATGTAATGATAGGGGGCACTGTATATTATAATAACTGAGGACATTATGTAATATAAGGGGCACTGTATATTATAATAACAGAGGACATTATGTAATGATAAGGGGCACGGTATATTATAATAACAGAGGACATTATGTAATATAAGGGGCACTGTATATTATAATAACAGAGGACATTATGTAATATAAGGGGCACTGTATATTATAATAACAGAGGACATTATGTATTAATTCGGGGCACTGTATGTTATAATAATAGAGGATATTATGTAATGATAGGGGACACTGTATATTGTAATAAGAGAGGACATTATGTAATGATAGGGGACACTGTATATTAAAATAACAGAGGACATTATATAATGATAGGGGGCACTGTATATTATAATAACAGAGGACATTATGTAATATAAGGGGCACTGTATATTATAATAACAGAGGACATTATGTAATGATAGGGGGCACTGTATATTATAATAACAGAGGATATTATGTAATGATAGGGGACACTGTATATTGTAATAAGAGAGGACATTATGTAATGATAGGGGACACTGTATATTAAAATAACAGAGGACATTATATAATGATAGGGGGCACTGTATATTATAATAACAGAGGACATTATGTAATATAAGGGGCACTGTATATTATAATAACAGAGAACATTATGTAATGATAGGGGGCACTGTATATTATAATAACAGAGGACATTATGTAATATAAGGGGCACTGTATATTATAATAACAGAGGACATTATGTAATATAAGGGGCACTGTATATTATAATAACAGAGGACATTATGTAATGATAGGGGGCACTGTATATTATAATAACAGAGGACATTATGTAATGATAGGGGGCACTGTATATTATAATAACTGAGGACATTATGTAATATAAGGGGCACTGTATATTATAATAACAGAGGACATTATGTAATGATAGGGGGCACTGTATATTATAATAACAGAGGACATTATGTAATGATAGGGGGCACTGTATATTATAATAACAGAGGACATTATGTAATGATAGGGGGCACTGTATATTATAATAACAGAGGAAATTATGTATTGATAGGGGCACTGTATATTATAATAAAAGAGGACATTATATAATGATAGGGGGCACTGTATATTATAATAACAGAGGAAATTATGTAATATAAGGGGCACTGTATATTATAATAACAGAGGACATTATGTAATATAAGTGGCACTGTATATTATAATAACAGAGGACATTATGATATATAAGGGGCACTGTATATTATAATAACAGAGGACATTATGTAATATAAGGGGCACTGCATATTATAATAACAGAGGACATTATGTAACATAAGGGGCACTGTATATTATAATAACAGAAGACATTATGTAATATAAGGGGCACTGTATATTATAATAACAGAGGACATTATGTAATATATAGGGCACTGTATATTATAATAACAGAGGACATTATATAATGATAGGGGGCACTGTATATTATAATATCAGAGGACATTATGTAATGATAGGGGACACTGTATATTATAATAACAGAGGACATTATGTATTGATAGGGGCACTGTATATTATAATAAAAGAGGACATTATATAATGATAGGGGGCACTGTATATTATAATAACAGAGGAAATTATGTAATATGAGGGGCACTGTATATTATAATAACAAAGGACATTATGTAATGATAGGGGGCACTGTATATTATAATAACAAAGGACATTATGTATTGATAGGGGCACTGTATATTATAATAAGAGAGGACATTATATATTGATAGGGGGCACTGTATATTATAATTACAGAGGAAATATGTATTATAAGGGGCACTGTATATTATAATAACAGAGGACATTATGTAATGATAGTGGGCACTGTATATTATAATAACAGAGGACATTATGTAATATATGGGGCACTGTATATTATAATAACAGAGGACATTATGTAATATAAGGGGCACTGTATATTATAATAACAGAGGACATTATATAATGATAGGGGGCACTGTATATTATAATATCAGAGGACATTATGTAATATAAGGGGCACTGTATATTATAATAACAGAGGACATTATGTAATATAAGGGGCACTGTATATTATAATAACAGAGGACATTATATAATGATAGGGGGCACTGTATATTATAATAACAGAGGACATTATGTAATATAAGGGGCACTGTATATTATAATAACAGAGGACATTATGTAATGATAGGGGGCACTGTATATTATAATAACAGAGGACATTATGTAATATAAGGGGCACTGTATATTATAATAACAGAGGACATTATGTAATATAAGGGGCACTGTATATTATAGTAACAGAGGACATTATGTAATGATAGGGGGCACTGTATATTATAATAACAGAGGACATTATGTAATATAAGGGGCACTGTATATTATAATAACAGAGGACATTATATAATGATAGGGGGCACTGTATATTATAATATCAGAGGACATCATGTAATATAAGGGGCACTGTATATTATAATAACAGAAGACATTATGTAATATAAGGGGCACTGTATATTATAATAAGAAAGGACATTATGTAATGATAGGGGGCACTGTATATTATAATAAGAGAGGACATTATATAATTATAGGGGGCACTGTATATTATAATAAGAGAGGACATTATGTAATATAAGGGGCACTGTATATTATAATAACAGAGGACATTATGTAATGATAGGGGGCACTGTATATTATAATAACAGAGGACATTATGTATTAATTGGGGGCACTGTATATTATAATAACAGAGGACATTATGTAATGATAGGGGGCACTGTATATTATAATAAGAGAGGACATTATATAATGATAGGGGGCACTGTATATTATAATAACAGAGGACATTATGTAATATAAGGGGCACTGTATATTATAATAACAGAGGACATTATGTAATGATATGGGGGCACTTTATATTATAATAACAGAGGACATTATGTAATATAAGGGGCACTGTATATTATAATAACAGAGGACATTATGTAATGATAGGGGGCACTGTATATTATAATAACAGAGGACATTATTTAATGATTGGGGGCACTGTATATTATAATAAGAGAGGACATTATATAATGATAGGGGGCACTGTATATTATAATAATAGAGGACATTATGTAATATAAGGGGCACTGTATATTATAATAACAGAGGACATTATGTAATGATAGGGGGCACTGTATATTATAATAACAGAGGACATTATGTAATATAAGGGGCCCTGTATATTATAATAAGAGAGGACATTATGTAATGATAGGGGACACTGTATATTATAATAAGAGAGGACATTATATAATGATAGGGGGCACTGTATATTATAATAACAGAGGACATTATGTAATATAAGGGGCACTGTATATTATAATAACAGAGGACATTATGTAATGATAGGGGGCACTGTATATTATAATAACAGAGGACATTATGTAATATAAGGGGCACTTTATATTATAATAACAGAGGACATTATGTAATATAAGGGGCACTGTATATTATAATAACAGAGGACATTATGTAATGATAGGGGGCACTGTATATTATAATAACAGAGGACATTATGTAATGATTGGGGGCACTGTATATTATAATAAGAGAGGACATTATATAATGATAGGGGGCACTGTATATTATAATAATAGAGGACATTATGTAATGATTGGGGGCACTGTATATTATAATAACAGAGGACATTATGTAATGATAGGGGGCACTGTATATTATAATAACAGAGGACATTATGTAATATAAGGGGCACTGTATATTATAATAACAGAGGATATTATGTAATGATAGGGGACACTGTATATTATAATAAGAGAGGACATTATATAATGATAGGGGGCACTGTATATTATAATAACAGAGGACATTATGTAATATAAGGGGCACTGTATATTATAATAACAGAGGACATTATGTAATGATAGGGGGCACTGTATATTATAATAACAGAGGACATTATGTAATGATAGGGGGCACTGTATTTTATAATAACAGAGGACATTATGTAATATAAGGGGCACTGTATATTATAACAACAGAGGACATTATGTAATATAAGGGGCACTGTATATTATAATAACAGAGGACATTATGTAATGATAGGGGGCACTGTATATTATAATAACAGAGGACATTATGTAATGATAGGGGGCACTGTATATTATAACAACAGAGGACATTATGTAATATAAGGGGCACTGTATAATATAATAACAGAGGACATTATGTAATGATAGGGGGCACTGTATATTATAATAACAGAGGACATTATGTAATGATAGGGGGCACTGTATATTATAATAACAGAGGACATTATGTAATATAAGTGGCACTGTATATTATAATAACAGAGGACATTATGTTATATAAGGGGCACTGTATATTATAATAACAGAGGACATTATGCAATATAAGGGGCACTGTATATTATAATAACAGAGGACATTATGTAATATAAAGGGCACTGTATATTATAATAACAGATTACATTATATAATGATAGGGGGCACTGTATATTATAATATCAGAGGACATTATGTAATGATAGGGGGCACTGTATATTATAATAACAGAGGACATTATGTATTGATAGGGGCACTGTATATTATAATAAAAGAGGACATTATATAATGATAGGGGGCACTGTATATTATAATAACAGAGGACATTATGTAATATAAGGGGCACTTTATATTATAATAACAGAGGACATTATGTAATATAAGGGGCACTGTATATTATAATAACAGAGGACATTATGTAATGATAGGGGGCACTGTATATTATAATAACAGAGGACATTATGTAATGATTGGGGGCACTGTATATTATAAAAAGAGAGGACATTATATAATGATAGGGGGCACTGTATATTATAATAATAGAGGACATTATGTAATATAAGGGGCACTGTATATTATAATAACAGAGGACATTATGTAATGATAGGGGGCACTGTATATTATAACAACAGAGGACATAATGTAATATAAGGGGCACTGTATATTATAATAACAGAGGATATTATGTAATGATAGGGGACACTGTATATTATAATAACAGAGGACATTATGTAATGATAGGGGGCACTGTATATTATAATAACAGAGGACATTATGTAATATAAGGGGCACTGTATATTATAATAACAGAGGACATTATGTAATATAAGGGGCACTGTATATTATAATAACAGAGGACATTATGTAATGATAGGGGGCACTGTATATTATAATAACAGAGGACATTATGTAATGATAGGGGGCACTGTATATTATAATAACAGAGGACATTATGTAATATAAGGGGCACTGTATATTATAATAACAGAGGACATTATGTAATGATAGGGGACACTGTATATTATAATAACAGAGGACATTATGTAATGATAGGGGGCACTGTATATTATAAAAACAGAGGACATTATGTAATATAAGGGGCACTGTATATTATAATAACAGAGGACATTATGTTATATAAGGGGCACTGTATATTATAATAACAGAGGACATTATGTAATATAAGGGGCACTGTATATTATAATAACAGAGGACATTATGTAATATAAGGGGCACTGTATATTATAATAACAGAAGACATTATGTAATATAAGGGGCACTGTATATTATAATAACAGAGGACATTATGTAATATAAAGGGCACTGTATATTATAATAACAGAGGACATTATGTAATATAAAGGGCACTGTATATTATAATAACAGAGGACATTATATAATGATAGGGGGCACTGTATATTATAATATCAGAGGACATTATGTATTGATAGGGGCACTGTATATTATAATAAAAGAGGACATTATATAATTATAGGGGGCACTGTATATTATAATAACAGAGGACATTATGTAATATAAGGGGCACTTTATATTATAATAACAGAGGACATTATGTAATATAAGGGGCACTGTATATTATAATAACAGAGGACATTATGTAATGATAGGGGGCACTGTATATTATAATAACAGAGGACATTATGTAATGATTGGGGGCACTGTATATTATGATAACAGAGGACATTATGTAATATAAGGGGCACTTTATATTATAATAACAGAGGACATTATGTAATATAAGGGGCACTGTATATTATAATAACAGAGGACATTATGTAATGATAGGGGGCACTGTATATTATAATAACAGAGGACATTATGTAATGATTGGGGGCACTGTATATTATAATAACAGAGGACATTATGTAATATAAGGGGCACTGTATATTATAATAACAGAGGACATTATGTAATGATAGGGGGCACTGTATATTATAATAACAGAGGACATTATGTAATATAAGGGGCACTGTATATTATAATAACAGAGGATATTATGTAATGATAGGGGACACTGTATATTATAATAACAGAGGACATTATGTAATATAAGGGGCACTGTATATTATAATAACAGAGGACATTATGTAATATAAGGGGCACTGTATATTATAATAACAGAGGACATTATGTAATGATAGGGGGCACTGTATATTATAATAACAGAGGACATTATGTAATGATAGGGGACACTGTATATTATAATAACAGAGGACATTATGTAATATAAGGGGCACTGTATATTATAATAACAGAGGACATTATGTAATGATAGGGGGCACTGTATATTATAATAACAGAGGACATTATGTAATGATAGGGGGCACTGTATATTATAATAACAGAGGACATTATGTAATATAAAAGGCACTGTATATTATAATAACAGAGGACATTATATAATGATAGGGGGCACTGTATATTATAATATCAGAGGACATTATGTAATATAAGGGGCACTGTATATTATAATAACATAGGACATTATGTAATATAAGGGGCACTGTATATTATAATAACAGAGGACATTATGTAATGATAGGGGGCACTGTATATTATAATAACAGAGGACATTATGTAATGATAGGGGGCACTGTATATTATAATAACAGAGGACATTATGTAGTATAAGGGGCACTGTATATTATAATAACAGAGGACATTATGTAATGATAGGGGGCACTGTATATTTTAATAACAGAGGACATTATGTAATGATAGGGGGCACTGTATATTATAATAACAGAGGACATTATGTAATATAAGTGGCACTGTATATTATAATATCAGAGGACATTATGTAATATAAGGGGCACTGTATATTATAATAACAGAGGACATTATGTAATATAAGGGGCACTGTATATTATAATAACAGAGGACATTATGTAATATAAGGGGCACTGTATATTATAATAACAGAAGACATTATGTAATATAAGGGGCACTGTATATTATAATAACAGAGGACATTATGTAATATAAAGGGCACTGTATATTATAATAACAGAGGACATTATATAATGATAGGGGGCACTGTATATTATAATATCAGAGGACATTATGTAATGATAGGGGGCACTGTATATTATAATAACAGAGGACATTATGTATTGATAGGGGCACTGTATATTATAATAAAAGAGGACATTATATAATGATAGGGGGCACTGTATATTATAATAACAGAGGACATTATGTAATATAAGGGGCACTTTATATTATAATAACAGAGGACATTATGTAATATAAGGGGCACTGTACATTATAATAACAGAGGACATTATGTAATGATAGGGGGCACTGTATATTATAATAACAGAGGACATTATGTAATGATTGGGGGCACTGTATATTATAATAACAGAGGACATTATGTAATATAAGGGGCACTGTATATTATAATAACAGAGGACATTATGTAATGATAGGGGGCACTGTATATTATAATAACAGAGGACATTATGTAATATAAGGGGCAATGTATGTTATAATAACAGAGGATATTATGTAATGATAGGGGACACTGTATATTATAATAACAGAGGACATTATGTAATATAAGGGGCACTGTATATTATAATAACAGAGGACATTATGTAATATAAGGGGCACTGTATATTATAAAAACAGAGGACATTATGTAATGATAGGGGGCACTGTATATTATAATAACAGAGGACATTATGTAATGATAGGGGGCACTGTATATTATAATAACAGAGGACATTATGTAATATAAGGGGCACTGTATATTATAATAACAGAGGACATTATGTAATGATAGGGGGCACTGTATATTATAATAACAGAGGACATTATGTAATGATAGGGGGCACTGCATATTATAATAATAGAGGACATTATGTAATATAAGGGGCACTGTATATTATAATAACAGAGGACATTATGTAATGATAGGGGGCACTGTTTATTATAATAACAGAGGACATTATGTAATGATAGGGGGCACTGTATATTATAATAACAGAGGACATTATGTAACATAAGGGGCACTTTATATTATAATAACAGAGGACATTATGTAATATAAGGGGCACTGTATATTATAATAACAGAGGACATTATGTAATATAAGGGGCACTGTATATTATAATAACAGAGGACATTATGTAATGATAGGGGGCACTGTATATTATAATAACAGAGGACATTATGTAATATAAGGGGCACTGTATATTATAATAACAGAGGACATAATGTAATATAAGGGGCACTGTATATTATAATAACAGAGGATATTATGTAATGATAGGGGACACTGTATATTATAATAACAGAGGACATTATGTAATGATAGGGGGCACTGTATATTATAATAACAGAGGACATTATGTAATATAAGGGGCACTGTATATTATAATAACAGAGGACATTATGTAATATAAGGGGCACTGTATATTATAATAACAGAGGACATTATGTAATGATAGGGGGCACTGTATATTATAATAACAGAGGACATTATGTAATGATAGGGGGCACTGTATATTATAATAACAGAGGACATTATGTAATATAAGGGGCACTGTATATTATAATAACAGAGGACATTATGTAATGATAGGGGACACTGTATATTATAATAACAGAGGACATTATGTAATGATAAGGGGCACTGTATATTATAATAACAGAAGACATTATGTAATATAAGGGGCACTGTATATTATAATAACAGAGGACATTATGTAATATAAAGGGCACTGTATATTATAATAACAGAGGACATTATATAATTATAGGGGGCACTGTATATTATAATAACAGAGGACATTATGTAATGATTGGGGGCACTGTATATTATAATAACAGAGGACATTATGTAATATAAGGGGCACTTTATATTATAATAACAGAGGACATTATGTAATATAAGGGGCACTGTATATTATAATAACAGAGGACATTATGTAATGATAGGGGGCACTGTATATTATAATAACAGAGGACATTATGTATTAATTGGGGGCACTGTATATTATAATAATAGAGGATATTATGTAATATAAGGGGCACTGTATATTATAATAAGAGAGGACATTATATAATGATAGGGGGCACTGTATATTATAATAACAGAGGACATTATGTAATATAAGGGGCACTGTATATTATAATAACAGAGGACATTATGTAATATAAGGGGCACTGTATATTATAATAACAGAGGACATTATGTAATATAAGGGGCACTGTATATTATAATAACAGAGGACATTATGTAATGATAGGGGGCACTGTATATTATAATAACAGAGGACATTATGTAATATAAGGGGCACTGTATATTATAATAACAGAGGACATAATGTAATATAAGGGGCACTGTATATTATAATAACAGAGGATATTATGTAATGATAGGGGACACTGTATATTATAATATATAATAACAGAGGACATTATGTAATGATAGGGGGCACTGTATATTATAATAACAGAGGACATTATGTAATATAAGGGGCACTGTATATTATAATAACAGAGGACATTATGTAATATAAGGGGCACTGTATATTATAATAACAGAGGACATTATGTAATGATAGGGGGCACTGTATATTATAATAACAGAGGACATTATGTAATGATAGGGGGCACTGTATATTATAATAACAGAGGACATTATGTAATATAAGGGGCACTGTATATTATAATAACAGAGGACATTATGTAATGATAGGGGACACTGTATATTATAATAACAGAGGACATTATGTAATGATAAGGGGCACTGTATATTATAATAACAGAAGACATTATGTAATATAAGGGGCACTGTATATTATAATAACAGAGGACATTATGTAATATAAAGGGCACTGTATATTATAATAACAGAGGACATTATATAATTATAGGGGGCACTGTATATTATAATAACAGAGGACATTATGTAATATAAGGGGCACTTTATATTATAATAACAGAGGACATTATGTAATATAAGGGGCACTGTATATTATAATAACAGAGGACATTATTTAATGATAGGGGGCACTGTATATTATAATAACAGAGGACATTATGTAATGATTGGGGGCACTGTATATTATAATAACAGAGGACATTATGTAATATAAGGGGCACTTTATATTATAATAACAGAGGACATTATGTAATATAAGGGGCACTGTATATTATAATAACAGAGGACATTATGTAATGATAGGGGGCACTGTATATTATAATAACAGAGGACATTATGTATTAATTGGGGGCACTGTATATTATAATAATAGAGGACATTATGTAATATAAGGGGCACTGTATATTATAATAAGAGAGGACATTATATAATGATAGGGGGCACTGTATATTATAATAACAGAGGACATTATGTAATATAAGGGGCACTGTATATTATAATAACAGAGGACATTATGTAATATAAGGGGCACTGTATATTATAATAACAGAGGACATTATGTAATATAAGTGGCACTGTATATTATAATAACAGAGGACATTATGTAATATAAGGGGCACTGTATATTATAATAACAGAGGACATTATGTAATATAAAGGGCACTGTATATTATAATAACAGAGGACATTATATAATGATAGGGGGCACTGTATATTATAATATCAGAGGACATTATGTAATGATAGGGGGCACTGTATATTATAATAACAGAGGACATTATGTATTGATAGGGGCACTGTATATTATAATAAAAGATGACATTATATAATGATAGGGGGCACTGTATATTATAATAACAGAGGACATTATGTAATATAAGGGGCACTTTATATTATAATAACAGAGGACATTATGTAATATAAGGGGCACTGTATATTATAATAACAGAGGACATTATGTAATGATAGGGGGCACTGTATATTATAATAACAGAGGACATTATGTAATGATTGGGGGCACTGTATATTATAATAACAGAGGACATTATGTAATATAAGGGGCACTGTATATTATAATAACAGAGGACATTATGTAATGATAGGGGGCACTGTATATTATAATAACAGAGGACATTATGTAATATAAGGGGCACTGTATGTTATAATAACAGAGGATATTATGTAATGATAGGGGACACTGTATATTATAATAACAGAGGACATTATGTAATATAAGGGGCACTGTATATTATAATAACAGAGGACATTATGTAATATAAGGGGCACTGTATATTATAAAAACAGAGGACATTATGTAATGATAGGGGGCACTGTATATTATAATAACAGAGGACATTATGTAATGATAGGGGGCACTGTATATTATAATAACAGAGGACATTATGTAATATAAGGGGCACTGTATATTATAATAACAGAGGACATTATGTAATGATAGGGGGCACTGTATATTATAATAACAGAGGACATTATGTAATGATAGGGGGCACTGCATATTATAATAATAGAGGACATTATGTAATATAAGGGGCACTCTATATTATAATAACAGAGGACATTATGTAATGATAGGGGGCACTGTATATTATAATAACAGAGGACATTATGTAATGATAGGGGGCACTGTATATTATAATAACAGAGGACATTATGTAACATAAGGGGCACTTTATATTATAATAACAGAGGACATTATGTAATATAAGGGGCACTGTATATTATAATAACAGAGGACATTATGTAATATAAGGGGCACTGTATATTATAATAACAGAGGACATTATGTAATATAAGGGGCACTGTATATTATAATAACAGAAGACATTATGTAATATAAGGGGCACTGTATATTATAATAACAGAGGACATTATGTAATATAAAGGGCACTGTATATTATAATAACAGAGGACATTATATAATGATAGGGGGCACTGTATATTATAATAACAGAGGACATTATGTAATATAAGGGGCACTGTATATTATAATAACAGAGGACATTATGTAATATAAGGGGCACTGTATATTATAATAACAGAGGACATTATGTAATGATAGGGGGCACTGTATATTATAATAACAGAGGACATTATGTAATGATAGGGGGCACTGTATATTATAATAACAGAGGACATTATGTAATGATTGGGGGCACTGTATATTATAATAACAGAGGACATTATGTAATGATAGGGGGCACTGTATATTATAATAACAGAGGACATTATGTAATGATTGGGGGCACTGTATATTATAATAACAGAGGACATTATGTAATATAAGGGGCACTGTATATTATAATAACAGAGGACATTATGTAATATAAGGGGCACTGTATATTATAATAACAGAGGACATTATATAATGATAGGGGGCACTGTATATTATAATATCAGAGGACATTATGTAATATAAGGGGCACTGTATATTATAATAACAGAGGACATTATGTAATATAAGGGGCACTGTATATTATAATAACAAAGGACATTATGTAATGATAGGGGGCACTGTATATTATAATAACAGAGGACATTATATAATGATAGGGGGCACTGTATATTATAATATCAGAGGACATTATGTAATATAAGGGGCACTGTATATTATAATAACAGAGGATATTATGTAATGATAGGGGACACTGTATATTATAATAAGAGAGGACATTATATAATGATAGGGGGCACTGTATATTATAATAACAGAGGATATTATGTAATATAAGGGGCACTGTATATTATAATAACAGAGGACATTATGTAATGATAGGGGGCACTGTATATTATAATAACAGAGGACATTATATAATGATAGGGGGCACTGTATATTATAATATCAGAGGACATTATGTAATATAAGGGGCACTGTATATTATAATAACAGAGGACATTATGTAATATAAGGGGCACTGTATATTATAATAACAGAGGATATTATGTAATGATAGGGGACACTGTATATTATAATAACAGAGGACATTATGTAATATAAGGGGCACTGTATATTATAATAACAGAGGACATTATGTAATATAAGGGGCACTGTATATTATAATAACAGAGGACATTATATAATGATAGGGGGCACTGTATATTATAATATCAGAGGACATTATGTAATATAAGGGGCACTGTATATTATAATAACAGAGGACATTATGTAATATAAGGGGCACTGTATATTATAATAACAAAGGACATTATGTAATGATAGGGGGCACTGTATATTATAATAACAGAGGACATTATATAATGATAGGGGCACTGTATATTATAATATCAGAGGACATTATGTAATATAAGGGGCACTGTATATTATAATAACAGAGGATATTATGTAATGATAGGGGACACTGTATATTATAATAAGACGAGGACATTATATAATGATAGGGGGCACTGTATATTATAATAACAGAGGATATTATGTAATATAAGGGGCACTGTATATTATAATAACAGAGGACATTATGTAATGATAGGGGGCACTGTATATTATAATAACAGAGGACATTATGTAATATAAGGGGCACTGTATATTATAATAACAGAGGACATTATGTAATATAAGGGGCACTGTATATTATAATAACAGAGGACATTATGTAATGATAGGGGGCACTGTATATTATAATAACAGAGGACATTATGTAATATAAGGGGCACTGTATATTATAATTACAGAGGACATTATGTAATGATAGGGGGCACTGTATATTATAATAACAGAGGACATTATATAATGATAGGGGGCACTGTATATTATAATAACAGAGGACATTATGTAATATAAGGGGCACTGTATATTATAATAACAGAGGACATTATGTAATGATAGGGGGCACTGTATATTATAATAACAGAGGACATTATGTAATGATAGGGGGCACTGTATATTATAATAACAGAGGACATTATGTAATATAAGGGGCACTGTATATTATAATAACAGAGGACATTATGTAATATAAGGGGCACTGTATATTATAATAACAGAGGACATTATGTAATGATAGGGGGCACTGTATATTATAATAACAGAGGACATTATGTAATGATAGGGGGCACTGTATATTATAATAACAGAGGACATTATGTAGTATAAGGGGCACTGTATATTATAATAACAGAGGACATTATGTAATGATAGGGGGCACTGTATATTTTAATAACAGAGGACATTATGTAATGATAGGGGGCACTGTATATTATAATAACAGAGGACATTATGTAATGATAGGGGGCACTGTATATTATAATAACAGAGGACATAATGTAATATAAGGGGCACTGTATATTATAATAACAGAGGATATTATGTAATGATAGGGGACACTGTATATTATAATAACAGAGGACATTATGTAATGATAGGGGGCACTGTATATTATAATAACAGAGGACATTATGTAATATAAGGGGCACTGTATATTATAATAACAGAGGACATTATGTAATATAAGGGGCACTGTATATTATAATAACAGAGGACATTATGTAATATAAGGGGCACTGTATATGATAATAACAGAAGACATTATGTAATATAAGGGGCACTGTATATTATAATAACAGAGGACGTTATGTAATATAAGGGCACTGTATATTTGAGGACATTATGTAATATAAGGGGCACTGTATATTATAATAACAGAGGACATTATGTTATGTAAGGGGCACTGTATATTATAATAACAGAGGACATTATGTAATATAAGGGGCACTGTATATTATAATAACAGAGGACATTATGTTATGACAGGGGGCACTGTATATTATAATAATAGAGGACATTATGTAATATAAGGGGCACTGTATATTATAATAAGAGAGGACATTATATAATGATAGGGGGCACTGTATATTATAATAACAGAGGACATTATGTAATATAAGGGGCACTGTATATTATAATAACAGAGGACATTATGTAATGATAGGGGACACTGTATATTATAATAACAGAGGACATTATGTAATGATAGGGGGGCACAGTATATTATAAAAAAAGAGGACATTATGTAATATAAGGGGCACTGTATATTATAATAACAGAGGACATTATGTTATATAAGGGGCACTGTATATTATAATAACAGAGGACATTATGTAATATAAGGGGCACTGTATATTATAATAACAGAGGACATTATGTAATATAAGGGGCACTGTATATTATAATAACAGAAGACATTATGTAATATAAGGGGCACTGTATATTATAATAACAGAGGACATTATGTAATATAAAGGGCACTGTATATTATAATAACAGAGGACATTATATAATGATAGGGGGCACTGTATATTATAATATCAGAGGACATTATGTAATGATAGGGGGCAGTGTATATTATAATAACAGAGGACATTATGTATTGATAGGGGCACTGTATATTATAATAAAAGAGGACATTATATAATTATAGGGGGCACTGTATATTATAATAACAGAGGACATTATGTAATATAAGGGGCACTGTATATTATAATAACAAAGGACATTATGTAATATAAGGGGCACTGTATATTATAATAACAGAGGACATTATGTAATATAAGGGGCACTGTATATTATAATAACAGAGGACATTATATAATGATAGGGGGCACTGTATATTATAATATCAGAGGACATTATGTAATATAAGGGGCACTGTATATTATAATAACATAGGACATTATGTAATATAAGGGGCACTGTATATTATAATAACAGAGGACATTATGTAATGATAGGGGGCACTGTATATTATAATAACAGAGGACATTATGTATTAATTGGGGGCACTGTATATTATAATAATAGAGGACATTATGTAATATAAGGGGCACTGTATATTATAATAAGAGAGGACATTATATAATGATAGGGGGCACTGTATATTATAATAACAGAGGACATTATGTAATATAAGGGGCACTGTATATTATAATAACAGAGGACATTATGTAATATAAGGGGCACTGTATATTATAATAACAGAGGACATTATGTAATATAAGGGGCACTGTATATTATAATAACAGAGGACATTATGTAATATAAGGGGCACTGTATATTATAATAACATAGGACATTATGTAATATAAGGGGCACTGTATATTATAATAACAGAAGACATTATGTAATATAAGGGGCACTGTATATTATAATAACAGAGGACATTATGTAATATAAAGGGCACTGTATATTATAATAACAGAGGACATTATATAATGATAGGGGGCACTGTATATTATAATATCAGAGGACATTATGTAATGATAGGGGGCACTGTATATTATAATAACAGAGGACATTATGTATTGATAGGGGCACTGTATATTATAATAAAAGAGGACATTATATAATGATAGGGGGCACTGTATATTATAATAACAGAGGACATTATGTAATATAAGGGGCACTTTATATTATAATAACAGAGGACATTATGTAATATAAGGGGCACTGTATATTATAATAACAGAGGACATTATGTAATGATAGGGGGCACTGTATATTATAATAACAGAGGACATTATGTAATGATTGGGGGCACTGTATATTATAATAACAGAGGACATTATGTAATATAAGGGGCACTGTATATTATAATAACACAGAGGACATTATGTAATGATAGGGGGCACTGTATATTATAATAACAGAGGACATTATGTAATATAAGGGGCACTGTATGTTATAATAACAGAGGATATTATGTAATGATAGGGGACACTGTATATTATAATAACAGAGGACATTATGTAATATAAGGGGCACTGTATATTATAATAACAGAGGACATTATGTAATATAAGGGGCACTGTATATTATAAAAACAGAGGACATTATGTAATGATAGGGGGCACTGTATATTATAATAACAGAGGACATTATGTAATGATAGGGGGCACTGTATATTATAATAACAGAGGACATTATGTAATATAAGGGGCACTGTATATTATAATAACAGAGGACATTATGTAATGATAGGGGGCACTGTATATTATAATAACAGAGGACATTATGTAATGATAGGGGGCACTGCATATTATAATAATAGAGGACATTATGTAATATAAGGGGCACTGTATATTATAATAACAGAGGACATTATGTAATGATAGGGGGCACTGTATATTATAATAACAGAGGACATTATGTAATGATAGGGGGCACTGTATATTATAATAACAGAGGACATTATGTAACATAAGGGGCACTTTATATTATAATAACAGAGGACATTATGTAATATAAGGGGCACTGTATATTATAATAACGGAGGACATTATGTAATATAAGGGGCACTGTATATTATAATAACAGAGGACATTATGTAATGATAGGGGGCACTGTATATTATAATAACAGAGGACATTATGTAATATAAGGGGCACTGTATATTATAATAACAGAGGACATTATGTAATATAAGGGGCACTGTATATTATAATAACAGAAGACATTATGTAATATAAGGGGCACTGTATATTATAATAACAGAGGACATTATGTAATATAAAGGGCACTGTATATTATAATAACAGAGGACATTATATAATGATAGGGGGCACTGTATATTATAATAACAGAGGACATTATGTAATATAAGGGGCACTGTATATTATAATAACAGAGGACATTATGTAATATAAGGGGCACTGTATATTATAATAACAGAGGACATTATGTAATGATAGGGGGGCACTGTATATTATAATAACAGAGGACATTATGTAATGATAGGGGGCACTGTATATTATAATAACAGAGGACATTATGTAATGATTGGGGGCACTGTATATTATAATAACAGAGGACATTATGTAATGATAGGGGGCACTGTATATTATAATAACAGAGGACATTATGTAATGATTGGGGGCACTGTATATTATAAGAACAGAGGACATTATGTAATATAAGGGGCACTGTATATTATAATAACAGAGGACATTATGTAATGATAGGGGGCACTGTATATTATAATAACAGAGGACATTATGTAATATAAGGGGCACTGTATATTATAATAACAGAGGATATTATGTAATGATAGGGGACACTGTATATTATAATAACAGAGGACATTATGTAATATAAGGGGGCACTGTATATTATAGTAACAGAGGACATTATGTAATATAAGGGGCACTGTATATTATAATAACAGAGGACATTATATAATGATAGGGGGCACTGTATATTATAATATCAGAGGGCATTATGTAATATAAGGGGCACTGTATATTATAATAACAGAAGACATTATGTAATATAAGGGGCACTGTATATTATAATAACAAAGGACATTATGTAATGATAGGGGGCACTGTATATTATAATAACAGAGGACATTATATAATGATAGGGGGCACTGTATATTATAATATCAGAGGACATTATATAATATAAGGGGCACTGTATATTATAATAACAGAGGATATTATGTAATGATAGGGGACACTGTATATTATAATAAGAGAGGACATTATATAATGATAGGGGGCACTGTATATTATAATAACAGAGGATATTATGTAATATAAGGGGCACTGTATATTATAATAACAGAGGACATTATGTAATGATAGGGGGCACTGTATATTATAATAACAGAGGACATTATGTAATATAAGGGGCACTGTATAGTATAATAACAGAGGATATTATGTAATGATAGGGGACACTGTATATTATAATAAGAGAGGACATTATATAATGATAGGGGGGCACTGTATATTATAATAACAGAGGACATTATGTAATATAAGGGGCACTGTATATTATAATAACAGAGGACATTATGTAATGATAGGGGGCACTGTATATTATAATAACAGAGGACATTATGTAATATAAGGGGCACTGTATATTATAATTACAGAGGACATTATGTAATGATAGGGGGCACTGTATATTATAATAACAGAGGACATTATATAATGATAGGGGGCACTGTATATTATAATAACAGAGGACATTATGTAATATAAGGGGCACTGTATATTATAATAACAGAGGACATTATGTAATGATAGGGGGCACTGTATATTATAATAACAGAGGACATTATGTAATGATAGGGGGCACTGTATATTATAATAACAGAGGACATTATGTAATATAAGGGGCACTGTATATTATAATAACAGAGGACATTATGTAATATAAGGGGCACTGTATATTATAATAACAGAGGACATTATGTAATGATAGGGGGCACTGTATATTATAATAACAGAGGACATTATGTAATGATAGGGGGCACTGTATATTATAATAACAGAGGACATTATGTAATGATAGGGGGCACTGTATATTATAATAACAGAGGACATTATGTAATGATAGGGGGCACTGTATATTATAATAAAAGAGGACATTATGTAATGATTGGGGGCACTGTATATTATAATAACAGAGGACATTATGTAATATAAGGGGCACTGTATATTATAATAACAGAGGATATTATGTAATGATAGGGGACACTGTATATTATAATAACAGAGGACATTATGTAATATAAGGGGCACTGTATATTATAAAAACAGAGGACATTATGTAATGATAGGGGGCACTGTATATTATAATAACAGAGGACATTATGTAATGATAGGGGGCACTGTATATTATAATAACAGAGGACATTATGCAATATAAGGGGCACTGTATATTATAATAACAGAGGACATTATGTAATGATAGGGGGCACTGTATATTATAATAACATAGGACATTATGTAATGATAGGGGGCACTGTATATTATAATAACAGAGGACATTATGTAATATAAGTGGCACTGTATATTATAATAACAGAGGACATTATGTTATATAAGGGGCACTGTATATTATAATAACAGAGGACATTATGTAAGATAAGGGGCACTGTATATTATAATAACAGAGGACATTATGTAATATAAGGGGCACTGTATATTATAATAACAGAGGACATTATGTAATATAAAGGGGAACTGTATATTATAATAACAGAGGACATTATATAATGATAGGGGGCACTGTATATTATAATATCAGAGGACATTATGTAATATAAGGGGCACTGTATATTATAATAACAGAGGACATTATGTAATATAAGGGGCACTGTATATTATAATAACAGAGGACATTATGTAATGATAGGGGGCACTGTATATTATAATAACAGAGGACATTATGTAATGATTGGGGGCACTGTATATTATAATAAGAGAGGACATTATATAATGATAGGGGGCACTGTATATTATAATAACAGAGGACATTATGTAATATAAGGGGCACTGTATATTATAATAACAGAGGACATTATGTAATGATAGGGGGCACTGTATATTATAATAACAGAGGACATTATGTAATATAAGGGGCACTGTATATTATAATAACAGAGGACATTATGTAATGTAAGGGGCACTGTATATTATAATAACAGAGGACATTATGTAATGATAAGGGGCACGGTATATTATAATAACAGAGGACATTATGTAATATAAGGGGCACTGTATATTATAATAACAGAGGACATTATGTAATATAAGGGGCACTGTATATTATAATAACAGAGGACATTATGTATTAATTGGGGGCACTGTATATTATAATAATAGAGGACATTATGTAATATAAGGGGCACTGTATATTATAATAACAGAGGACATTATGTAATGATGGGGGCACTGTATATTATAATAAGAGAGGACATTATATAATGATAGGGGGCACTGTATATTATAATAACAGAGGACATTATGTAATATAAGGGGCACTGTATATTATAATAACAGAGGACATTATGTAATGATAGGGGGCACTGTATATTATAATAACAGAGGACATTATGTAATATAAGGGGCACTTTATATTATAATAACAGAGGACATTATATAATGATAGGGGGCTCTGTATATTATAATAATAGAGGACATTATGTAATATAAGGGGCACTGTATATTATAATAACAGAGGACATTATGTAATGATAGGGGGCACTGTATATTATAATAACAGAGGATATTATGTAATGATAGGGGACACTGTATATTATAATAAGAGAGGACATTATGTAATGATAGGGGACACTGTATATTAAAATAACAGAGGACATTATATAATCATAGGGGGCACTGTATATTATAATAACAGAGGACATTATGTAATATAAGGGGCACTGTATATTATAATAACAGAGGACATTATGTAATGATAGGGGGCACTGTATATTATAATAACAGAGGACATTATGTAATGATAGGGGGCACTGTATATTATAATAACAGAGGACATTATGTAATGATAGGGGGCACTGTATATTATAATAACAGAGGACATTATGTAATGATAGGGGGCACTGTATATTATAATAAAAGAGGACATTATGTAATGATTGGGGGCACTGTATATTATAATAACAGAGGACATTATGTAATATAAGGGGCACTGTATATTATAATAACAGAGGATATTATGTAATGATAGGGGACACTGTATATTATAATAACAGAGGACATTATGTAATATAAGGGGCACTGTATATTATAAAAACAGAGGACATTATGTAATGATAGGGGGCACTGTATATTATAATAACAGAGGACATTATGTAATGATAGGGGGCACTGTATATTATAATAACAGAGGACATTATGCAATATAAGGGGCACTGTATATTATAATAACAGAGGACATTATGTAATGATAGGGGGCACTGTATATTATAATAACATAGGACATTATGTAATGATAGGGGGCACTGTATATTATAATAACAGAGGACATTATGTAATATAAGTGGCACTGTATATTATAATAACAGAGGACATTATGTTATATAAGGGGCACTGTATATTATAATAACAGAGGACATTATGTAATATAAGGGGCACTGTATATTATAATAACAGAGGACATTATGTAATATAAGGGGCACTGTATATTATAATAACAGAGGACATTATGTAATATAAAGGGGAACTGTATATTATAATAACAGAGGACATTATATAATGATAGGGGGCACTGTATATTATAATATCAGAGGACATTATGTAATATAAGGGGCACTGTATATTATAATAACAGAGGACATTATGTAATATAAGGGGCACTGTATATTATAATAACAGAGGACATTATGTAATGATAGGGGGCACTGTATATTATAATAACAGAGGACATTATGTAATGATTGGGGGCACTGTATATTATAATAAGAGAGGACATTATATAATGATAGGGGGCACTGTATATTATAATAACAGAGGACATTATGTAATATAAGGGGCACTGTATATTATAATAACAGAGGACATTATGTAATGATAGGGGGCACTGTATATTATAATAACAGAGGACATTATGTAATATAAGGGGCACTGTATATTATAATAACAGAGGACATTATGTAATGTAAGGGGCACTGTATATTATAATAACAGAGGACATTATGTAATGATAAGGGGCACGGTATATTATAATAACAGAGGACATTATGTAATATAAGGGGCACTGTATATTATAATAACAGAGGACATTATGTAATATAAGGGGCACTGTATATTATAATAACAGAGGACATTATGTATTAATTGGGGGCACTGTATATTATAATAATAGAGGACATTATGTAATATAAGGGGCACTGTATATTATAATAACAGAGGACATTATGTAATGATGGGGGCACTGTATATTATAATAAGAGAGGACATTATATAATGATAGGGGGCACTGTATATTATAATAACAGAGGACATTATGTAATATAAGGGGCACTGTATATTATAATAACAGAGGACATTATGTAATGATAGGGGGCACTGTATATTATAATAACAGAGGACATTATGTAATATAAGGGGCACTTTATATTATAATAACAGAGGACATTATATAATGATAGGGGGCTCTGTATATTATAATAATAGAGGACATTATGTAATATAAGGGGCACTGTATATTATAATAACAGAGGACATTATGTAATGATAGGGGGCACTGTATATTATAATAACAGAGGATATTATGTAATGATAGGGGACACTGTATATTATAATAAGAGAGGACATTATGTAATGATAGGGGACACTGTATATTAAAATAACAGAGGACATTATATAATCATAGGGGGCACTGTATATTATAATAACAGAGGACATTATGTAATATAAGGGGCACTGTATATTATAATAACAGAGGACATTATGTAATGATAGGGGGCACTGTATATTATAATAACAGAGGACATTATGTAATATAAGGGGCACTGTATATTATAATAACAGAGGATATTATGTAATGATAGGGGACACTGTATATTATAATAACAGAGGACAGTATGTAATATAAGGGGCACTGTATATTATAATAACAGAGGACATTATGTAATATAAGGGGCACTGTATATTATAAAAACAGAGGACATTATGTAATGATAGGGGGCACTGTATATTATAATAACAGAGGACATTATGTAATGATAGGGGGCACTGTATATTATAATAACAGAGGACATTATGTAATATAAGGGGCACTGTATATTATAATAACAGAGGACATTATGTAATGATAGGGGGCACTGTATATTATAATAACAGAGGACATTATGTAATATAAGGGGCACTGTATATTATAATAACAGAGGATATTATGTAATGATAGGGGACACTGTATATTATAATAACAGAGGACATTATGTAATATAAGGGGCACTGTATATTATAATAACAGAGGACATTATGTAATATAAGGGGCACTGTATATTATAAAAACAGAGGACATTATGTAATGATAGGGGGCACTGTATATTATAATAACAGAGGACATTATGTAATGATAGGGGGCACTGTATATTATAATAACAGAGGACATTATGTAATATAAGGGGCACTGTATATTATAATAACAGAGGACATTATGTAATGATAGGGGGCACTGTATATTATAATAACAGAGGACATTATGTAATGATAGGGGGCACTGTATATTATAATAACAGAGGACATTATGTAATATAAGTGGCACTGTATATTATAATAACAGAGGACATTATGTTATATAAGGGGCACTGTATATTATAATAACAGAGGACATTATGTAATATAAGGGGCACTGTATATTATAATAACAGAGGACATTATGTAATATAAGGGGCACTGTATATTATAATAACAGAGGACATTATGTAATATAAGGGGCACTGTATATTATAATAACAGAGGACATTATATAATGATAGGGGGGCACTGTATATTATAATATCAGAGGACATTATGTAATATAAGGGGCACTGTATATTATAATAACAGAGGACATTATGTAATATAAGGGGCACTGTATATTATAATAACAGAGGACATTATGTAATATAAGGGGCACTGTATATTATAATAATAGAGGACATTATGTAATATAAGGGGCACTGTATATTATAATAACAGAGGACATTATGTAATGATAGGGGGCACTGTATATTATAATAACAGAGGACATTATGTAATATAAGGGGCACTGTATATTATAATAACAGAGGATATTATGTAATGATAGGGGACACTGTATATTATAATAAGAGAGGACATTATATAATGATAGGGGGCACTGTATATTATAATAACAGAGGACATTATGTAATATAAGGGGCACTGTATATTATAATAACAGAGGACATTATGTAATGATAGGGGGCACTGTATATTATAATAACAGAGGACATTATGTAATATAAGGGGCACTGTATATTATAATAACAGAGGACATTATGTAATGATAGGGGGCACTGTATATTATAATAACAGAGGACATTATATAATGATAGGGGGCACTGTATACTGTAATAACAGAGGACATTATGTAATATAAGGGGCACTGTATATTATAATAACAGAGGACATTATGTAATGATAGGGGGCACTGTATATTATAATAACAGAGGACATTATGTAATGATAGGGGGCACTGTATATTATAATAACAGAGGACATTATGTAATATAAGGGGTACTGTATATTATAATAACAGAGGACATTATGTAATATAAGGGGCACTGTATATTATAATAACAGAGGACATTATGTAATGATAGGGGGCACTGTATATTATAATAACAGAGGACATTATGTAATGATAGGGGGCACTGTATATTATAATAACAGAGGACATTATGTAGTATAAGGGGCACTGTATATTATAATAACAGAGGACATTATGTAATGATAGGGGGCACTGTATATTTTAATAACAGAGGACATTATGTAATGATAGGGGGCACTGTATATTATAATAACAGAGGACATTATGTAATGATAGGGGGCACTGTATATTATAATAACAGAGGACATTATGTAATGATAGGGGGCACTGTATATTATAATAACAGAGGACGTTATGTAATATAAGAGGCACTGTATATTATAATATCAGAGGACATTATGTAATATAAGGGGCACTGTATATTATAATAACAGAGGACATTATGTAATATAAGGGGCACTGTATATTATAATAACAGAGGACATTATGTAATATAAGGGGCACTGTATATTATAATAAGAGAGGACATTATATAATGATAGGGGGCACTGTATATTATAATAACAGAGGACATTATGTAATATAAGGGGCACTGTATATTATAATAACAGAGGACATTATGTAATGATAGGGGGCACTGTATATTATAATAACAGAGGACATTATGTAATATAAGGGGCACTGTATATTATAATAACAGAGGACATTATGTAATATAAGGGGCACTGTATATTATAATAACAGAGGACATTATGTAATGATAGGGGACACTGTATATTATAATAACAGAGGACATTATGTAATATAAGGGGCACTGTATATTATAATAACAGAGGACATTATATAATGATAGGGGGCACTGTATATTATAATATCAGAGGACATCATGTAATATAAGGGGCACTGTATATTATAATAACAGAGGACATTATGCATTGATAGGGGCACTGTATATTATAATAAAAGAGGACATTATATAATGATAGGGGGCACTGTATATTATAATAACAGAGGACATTATGTAATGATAGGGGGCACTGTATATTATAATAACAGAGGACATTATGTAATGATTGGGGGCACTGTATATTATAATAACAGAGGACATTATGTAATATAAGGGGCACTGTATATTATAATAACAGAGGACATTATGTAATGATAGGGGGCACTGTATATTATAATAACAGAGGACATTATGTAATATAAGGGGCACTGTATATTATAATAACAGAGGATATTATGTAATGATAGGGGACACTGTATATTATAATAACAGAGGACATTATGTAATATAAGGGGCACTGTATATTATAATAACAGAGGACATTATGTAATATAAGGGGCACTGTATATTATAAAAACAGAGGACATTATGTAATGATAGGGGGCACTGTATATTATAATAACAGAGGACATTATGTAATGATAGGGGGCACTGTATATTATAATAACAGAGGACATTATGTAATATAAGGGGCACTGTATATTATAATAACAGAGGACATTATGTAATGATAGGGGGCACTGTATATTATAATAACAGAGGACATTATGTAATGATAGGGGGCACTGTATATTATAATAACAGAGGACATTATGTAACATAAGGGGCACTTTATATTATAATAACAGAGGACATTATGTAATATAAGGGGCACTGTATATTATAATAACAGAGGACATTATGTAATGATAGGGGGCACTGTATATTATAATAACAGAGGACATTATGTAATATAAGGGGCACTGTATATTATAATAACAGAGGACATTATGTAATATAAGGGGCACTGTATATTATAATAACAGAAGACATTATGTAATTTAAGGGGCACTGTATATTATAATAACAGAGGACATTATGTAATATAAAGGGCACTGTATATTATAATAACAGAGGACATTATATAATGATAGGGGGCACTGTATATTATAATATCAGAGGACATTATGTAATGATAGGGGGCACTGTATATTATAATAACAGAGGACATTATGTATTGATAGGGGCACTGTATATTATAATAAAAGAGGACATTATATAATGATAGGGGGCACTGTATATTATAATAACAGAGGACATTATGTAATATAAGGGGCACTTTATATTATAATAACAGAGGACATTATGTAATATAAGGGGCACTGTATATTATAATAACAGAGGACATTATGTAATGATAGGGGACACTGTATATTATAATAAGAGAGGACATTATATAATGATAGGGGGCACTGTATATTATAATAACAGAGGACATTATGTAATATAAGGGGCACTGTATATTATAATAACAGAGGACATTATGTAATGATAGGGGGCACTGTATATTATAATAACAGAGGACATTATGTAATATAAGGGGCACTGTATATTATAATAACAGAGGACATTATGTAATGATAGGGGGCACTGTATATTATAATAACAGAGGACATTATGTAATGATAGGGGGCACTGTATATTATAATAACAGAGGACATTATGTAGTATAAGGGGCACTGTATATTATAATAACAGAGGACATTATGTAATGATAGGGGGCACTGTTTATTTTAATAACAGAGGACATTATGTAATGATAGGGGGCACTGTATATTATAATAACAGAGGACATTATGTAATGATAGGGGGCACTGTATATTATAATAACAGAGGACATTATGTAATATAAGTGGCACTGTATATTATAATATCAGAGGACATTATGTAATATAAGGGGCACTGTATATTATAATAACAGAGGACATTATGTAATATAAGAGGCACTGTATATTATAATAACAGAGGACATTATGTAATGATAGGGGGCACTGTATATTATAATAACAGAGGACATTATGTAATATAAGGGGCACTGTATATTATAATAACAGAGGACATTATGTAATATAAGGGGCACTGTATATTATAATAACAGAGGACATTATGTAATGATAGGGGGCACTGTATATTATAATAACAGATGACATTATGTAATATAAGGGGCACTGTATATTATAATAACAGAGGACATTATGTAATATAAGTGGCACTGTATATTATAATATCAGAGGACATTATGTAATATAAGGGGCACTGTATATTATAATAACAGAGGACATTATGTAATATAATGGGCACTGTATATTATAATAACAGAGGACATTATGTAATATAAGGGGCACTGTATATTATAATAAGAGAGGACATTATATAATGATAGGGGGCACTGTATATTATAATAACAGAGGACATTATGTAATATAAGGGGCACTGTATATTATAATAACAGAGGACATTATGTAATGATAGGGGGCACTGTATATTATAATAACAGAGGACATTATGTAATATAAGGGGCACTGTATATTATAATAACAGAGGACATTATGTAATATAAGGGGCACTGTATATTATAATAACAGAGGACATTATGTAATGATAGGGGACACTGTATATTATAATAACAGAGGACATTATGTAATATAAGGGGCACTGTATATTATAATAACAGAGGACATTATATAATGATAGGGGGCACTGTATATTATAATATCAGAGGACATCATGTAATATAAGGGGCACTGTATATTATAATAACAGAGAACATTATGTAATATAAGGGGCACTGTATATTATAATAAGAGAGGACATTATGTAATGATAGGGGGCACTGTATATTATAATAAGAGAGGACATTATATAATTATAGGGGGCACTGTATATTATAATAACATAGGACATTATGTAATATAAGGGGCACTGTATATTATAATAACAGAGGACATTATGTAATGATAGGGGGCACTGCATATTATAATAACAGAGGACATTATGTATTAATTGGGGGCACTGTATATTATAATAATAGAGGACATTATGTAATATAAGGGGCACTGTATATTATAATAACAGAGGACATTATGTAATATAAAGGGCACTGTATATTATAATAACAGAGGACATTATATAATGATAGGGGGCACTGTATATTATAATATCAGAGGACATTATGTAATGATAGGGGGCACTGTATATTATAATAACAGAGGACATTATGTATTGATAGGGGCACTGTATATTATAATAAAAGAGGACATTATATAATGATAGGGGGCACTGTATATTATAATAACAGAGGACATTATGTAATATAAGGGGCACTGTATATTATAATAACAGAGGACATTATGTAATGATAGGGGGCACTGTATATTATAATAAAAGAGGACATTATGTAATGATTGGGGGCACTGTATATTATAATAACAGAGGACATTATGTAATATAAGGGGCACTGTATATTATAATAACAGAGGACATTATGTAATGATAGGGGGCACTGTATATTATAATAACAGAGGACATTATGTAATATAAGGGGCACTGTATATTATAATAACAGAGGATATTATGTAATGATAGGGGACACTGTATATTATAATAACAGAGGACATTATGTAATATAAGGGGCACTGTATATTATAATAACAGAGGACATTATGTAATATAAGGGGCACTGTATATTATAAAAACAGAGGACATTATGTAATGATAGGGGGCACTGTATATTATAATAACAGAGGACATTATGTAATGATAGGGGGCACTGTATATTATAATAACAGAGGACATTATGTAATATAAGGGGCACTGTATATTATAATAACAGAGGACATTATGTAATGATAGGGGGCACTGTATATTATAATAACAGAGGACATTATGTAATGATAGGGGGCACTGTATATTATAATAAAAGAGGACATTATGTAATATAAGTGGCACTGTATATTATAATAACAGAGGACATTATGTTATATAAGGGGCACTGTATATTATAATAACAGAGGACATTATGTAATATAAGGGGCACTGTATATTATAATAACAGAGGACATTATGTAATATAAGGGGCACTGTATATTATAATAACAGAGGACATTATGTAATATAAAGGGGAACTGTATATTATAATAACAGAGGACATTATATAATGATAGGGGGCACTGTATATTATAATATCAGAGGACATTATGTAATATAAGGGGCACTGTATATTATAATAACAGAGGACATTATGTAATATAAGGGGCACTGTATATTATAATAACAGAGGACATTATGTAATGATAGGGGGCACTGTATATTATAATAACAGAGGACATTATGTAATGATTGGGGGCACTGTATATTATAATAAGAGAGGACATTATATAATGATAGGGGGCACTGTATATTATAATAACAGAGGACATTATGTAATATAAAGGGCACTGTATATTATAATAACAGAGGACATTATGTAATGATAGGGGGCACTGTATATTATAATAACAGAGGACATTATGTAATATAAGGGGCACTGTATATTATAATAACAGAGGACATTATGTAATATAAGGGGCACTGTATATTATAATAACAGAGGACATTATGTAATGATAAGGGGCACGGTATATTATAATAACAGAGGACATTATGTAATATAAGGGGCACTGTATATTATAATAACAGAGGACATTATGTAATATAAGGGGCACTGTATATTATAATAACAGAGGACATTATGTATTAATTGGGGGCACTGTATATTATAATAATAGAGGACATTATGTAATATAAGGGGCACTGTATATTATAATAACAGAGGACATTATGTAATGATGGGGGGCACTGTATATTATAATAAGAGAGGACATTATATAATGATAGGGGGCACTGTATATTATAATAACAGAGGACATTATGTAATATAAGGGGCACTGTATATTATAATAACAGAGGACATTATGTAATGATAGGGGGCACTGTATATTATAATAACAGAGGACATTATGTAATATAAGGGGCACTTTATATTATAATAACAGAGGACATTATATAATGATAGGGGGCACTGTATATTATAATAATAGAGGACATTATGTAATATAAGGGGCACTGTATATTATAATAACAGAGGACATTATGTAATGATAGGGGGCACTGTATATTATAATAACAGAGGATATTATGTAATGATAGGGGACACTGTATATTATAATAAGAGAGGACATTATGTAATGATAGGGGACACTGTATATTAAAATAACAGAGGACATTATATAATGATAGGGGGCACTGTATATTATAATAACAGAGGACATTATGTAATATAAGGGGCACTGTATATTATAATAACAGAGGACATTATGTAATGATAGGGGGCACTGTATATTATAATAACAGAGGACATTATGTAATATAAGGGGCACTGTATATTATAATAACAGAGGATATTATGTAATGATAGGGGACACTGTATATTATAATAACAGAGGACATTATGTAATGATAGGGGGCACTGTATATTATAATAACAGAGGACATTATGTAATGATAGGGGGCACTGTATATTATAATAACAGAGGACATTATGTAGTATAAGGGGTACTGTATATTATAATAACAGAGGACATTATGTAATGATAGGGGGCACTGTATATTTTAATAACAGAGGACATTATGTAATGATAGGGGGCACTGTATATTATAATAACAGAGGACATTATGTAATGATAGGGGGCACTGTATATTATAATAACAGAGGACATTATGTAATGATAGGGGGCACTGTATATTATAATAACAGAGGACATTATGTAATATAAGTGGCACTGTATATTATAATAACAGAGGACATTATGTTATATAAGGGGCACTGTATATTATAATAACAGAGGACATTATGTAATATAAGGGGCACTGTATATTATAATAACAGAGGACATTATGTAATATAAGGGGCACTGTATATTTTAATAACAGAGGACATTATGTAATATAAGGGGCACTGTATATTATAATAACAGAGGACATTATATAATGATAGGGGGCACTGTATATTATAATATCAGAGGACATTATGTAATATAAGGGGCACTGTATATTATAATAACAGAGGACATTATGTAATGATAGGGGGCACTGTATATTATAATAACAGAGGACATTATGTAATATAAGGGGCACTGTATATTATAATAACAGAGGACATTATGTAATGATAGGGGGCACTGTATATTATAATATCAGAGGACATTATGTAATATAAGGGGCACTGTATATTATAATAACAGAGGACATTATGTAATGATAGGGGGCACTGTATATTATAATAACAGAGGACATTATGTAATATAAGGGGCACTGTATATTAAAATAACAGAGGACATTATGTAATGATAGGGGGCACTGTATATTATAATAACAGAGGACATTATGTAATGATTGGGGGCACTGTATATTATAATAAGAGAGGACATTATATAATGATAGGGGGCACTGTATATTATAATAATAGAGGACATTATGTAATATAAGGGGCACTGTATATTATAATAACAGAGGACATTATGTAATGATAGGGGGCACTGTATATTATAATAACAGAGGACATTATGTAATATAAGGGGCACTGTATATTATAATAACAGAGGATATTATGTAATGATAGGGGACACTGTATATTATAATAAGAGAGGACATTATATAATGATAGGGGGCACTGTATATTATAATAACAGAGGACATTATGTAATATAAGGGGCACTTTATATTATAATAACAGAGGACATTATGTAATATAAGGGGCACTGTATATTATAATAACAGAGGACATTATGTAATGATAGGGGGCACTGTATATTATAATAACAGAGGACATTATGTAATGATTGGGGGCACTGTATATTATAATAACAGAGGACATTATGTAATGATAGGGGGCACTGTATATTATAATAACAGAGGACATTATGTAATATAAGGGGCACTGTATATTATAATAACAGAGGATATTATGTAATGATAGGGGACACTGTATATTATAATAACAGAGGACATTATGTAATATAAGGGGCACTGTATATTATAATAACAGAGGACATTATGTAATATAAGGGGCACTGTATATTATAAAAACAGAGGACATTATGTAATGATAGGGGGCACTGTATATTATAATAACAGAGGACATTATTAATGATAGGGGGCACTGTATATTATAATAACAGAGGACATTATGTAATGATAGGGGGCACTGTATATTATAATAACAGAGGACATTATGTAATATAAGGGGCACTGTATATTATAATAACAGAGGACATTATGTATTAATTGGGGGCACTGTATATTATAATAATAGAGGACATTATGTAATATAAGGGGCACTGTATATTATAATAACAGAGGACATTATGTAATGATGGGGGGCACTGTATATTATAATAAGAGAGGACATTATATAATGATAGGGGGCACTGTATATTATAATAACAGAGGACATTATGTAATATAAGGGGCACTGTATATTATAATAACAGAGGACATTATGTAATGATAGGGGGCACTGTATATTATAATAACAGAGGACATTATGTAATATAAGGGGCACTTTATATTATAATAACAGAGGACATTATATAATGATAGGGGGCACTGTATATTATAATAATAGAGGACATTATGTAATATAAGGGGCACTGTATATTATAATAACAGAGGACATTATGTAATGATAGGGGGCACTGTATATTATAATAACAGAGGACATTATGTAATGATTGGGGGCACTGTATATTATAATAAGAGAGGACATTATATAATGATAGGGGGCACTGTATATTATAATAATAGAGGACATTATGTAATATAAGGGGCACTGTATATTATAATAACAGAGGACATTATGTAATGATAGGGGGCACTGTATATTATAATAACAGAGGACATTATGTAATATAAGGGGCACTGTATATTATAATAACAGAGGATATTATGTAATGATAGGGGACACTGTATATTATAATAAGAGAGGACATTATATAATGATAGGGGGCACTGTATATTATAATAACAGAGGACATTATGTAATATAAGGGGCACTGTATATTATAATAACAGAGGACATTATGTAATGATAGGGGGCACTGTATATTATAATAACAGAGGACATTATGTAATATAAGGGGCACTGTATATTATAATAACAGAGGACATTATGTAATGATAGGGGGCACTGTATATTATAATAACAGAGGACATTATATAATGATAGGGGGCACTGTATACTATAATAACAGAGGACATTATGTAATATAAGGGGCACTGTATATTATAATAACAGAGGACATTATGTAATGATAGGGGGCACTGTATATTATAATAACAGAGGACATTATGTAATGATAGGGGGCACTGTATATTATAATAACAGAGGACATTATGTAATGATAGGGGGCACTGTATATTATAATAACAGAGGACATTATGTAATGATTGGGGGCACTGTATATTATAATAAGAGAGGACATTATATAATGATAGGGGGCACTGTATATTATAATAACAGAGGACATTATGTAATATAAGGGGCACTGTATATTATAATAACAGAGGACATTATGTAATGATAGGGGGCACTGTATATTATAATAACAGAGGACATTATGTAATATAAGGGGCACTGTATATTATAATAACAGAGGACATTATGTAATATAAGGGGCACTGTATATTATAATAACAGAGGACATTATGTAATGATAAGGGGCACGGTATATTATAATAACAGAGGACATTATGTAATATAAGGGGCACTGTATATTATAATAACAGAGGACATTATGTAATATAAGGGGCACTGTATATTATAATAACAGAGGACATTATGTATTAATTGGGGGCACTGTATATTATAATAATAGAGGACATTATGTAATATAAGGGGCACTGTATATTATAATAACAGAGGACATTATGTAATGATGGGGGGCACTGTATATTATAAAAAGAGAGGACATTATATAATGATAGGGGGCACTGTATATTATAATAACAGAGGACATTATGTAATATAAGGGGCACTGTATATTATAATAACAGAGGACATTATGTAATGATAGGGGGCACTGTATATTATAATAACAGAGGACATTATGTAATATAAGGGGCACTTTATATTATAATAACAGAGGACATTATATAATGATAGGGGGCACTGTATATTATAATAATAGAGGACATTATGTAATATAAGGGGCACTGTATATTATAATAACAGAGGACATTATGTAATGATAGGGGGCACTGTATATTATAATAACAGAGGATATTATGTAATGATAGGGGACACTGTATATTATAATAAGAGAGGACATTATGTAATGATAGGGGACACTGTATATTAAAATAACAGAGGACATTATATAATGATAGGGGGCACTGTATATTATAATAACAGAGGACATTATGTAATATAAGGGGCACTGTATATTATAATAACAGAGGACATTATGTAATGATAGGGGGCACTGTATATTATAATAACAGAGGACATTATGTAATATAAGGGGCACTGTATATTATAATAACAGAGGATATTATGTAATGATAGGGGACACTGTATATTATAATAACAGAGGACATTATGTAATATAAGGGGCACTGTATATTATAATAACAGAGGACATTATGTAATATAAGGGGCACTGTATATTATAAAAACAGAGGACATTATGTAATGATAGGGGGCACTGTATATTATAATAACAGAGGACATTATGTAATGATAGGGGGCACTGTATATTATAATAACAGAGGACATTATGTAATATAAGGGGCACTGTATATTATAATAACAGAGGACATTATGTAATATAAGGGGCACTGTATATTTTAATAACAGAGGACATTATGTAATATAAGGGGCACTGTATATTATAATAACAGAGGACATTATATAATGATAGGGGGCACTGTATATTATAATATCAGAGGACATTATGTAATATAAGGGGCACTGTATATTATAATAACAGAGGACATTATGTAATGATAGGGGGCACTGTATATTATAATAACAGAGGACATTATGTAATATAAGTGGCACTGTATATTATAATAACAGAGGACATTATGTTATATAAGGGGCACTGTATATTATAATAACAGAGGACATTATGTAATATAAGGGGCACTGTATATTATAATAACAGAGGACATTATGTAATATAAGGGGCACTGTATATTTTAATAACAGAGGACATTATGTAATATAAGGGGCACTGTATATTATAATAACAGAGGACATTATATAATGATAGGGGGCACTGTATATTATAATATCAGAGGACATTATGTAATATAAGGGGCACTGTATATTATAATAACAGAGGACATTATGTAATGATAGGGGGCACTGTATATTATAATAACAGAGGACATTATGTAATATAAGGGGCACTGTATATTATAATAACAGAGGACATTATGTAATGATAGGGGGCACTGTATATTATAATATCAGAGGACATTATGTAATATAAGGGGCACTGTATATTATAATAACAGAGGACATTATGTAATGATAGGGGGCATTGTATATTATAATAACAGAGGACATTATGTAATATAAGGGGCACTGTATATTATAATAACAGAGGACATTATGTAATGATAGGGGGCACTGTATATTATAATAACAGAGGACATTATGTAATGATTGGGGGCACTGTATATTATAATAAGAGAGGACATTATATAATGATAGGGGGCACTGTATATTATAATAATAGAGGACATTATGTAATATAAGGGGCACTGTATATTATAATAACAGAGGACATTATGTAATGATAGGGGGCACTGTATATTATAATAACAGAGGACATTATGTAATATAAGGGGCACTGTATATTATAATAACAGAGGATATTATGTAATGATAGGGGACACTGTATATTATAATAAGAGAGGACATTATATAATGATAGGGGGCACTGTATATTATAATAACAGAGGACATTATGTAATATAAGGGGCACTGTATATTATAATAACAGAGGACATTATGTAATGATAGGGGGCACTGTATATTATAATAACAGAGGACATTATGTAATATAAGGGGCACTGTATATTATAATAACAGAGGACATTATGTAATGATAGGGGGCACTGTATATTATAATAACAGAGGACATTATATAATGATAGGGGGCACTGTATACTATAATAACAGAGGACATTATGTAATATAAGGGGCACTGTATATTATAATAACAGAGGACATTATGTAATGATAGGGGGCACTGTATATTATAATAACAGAGGACATTATGTAATGATAGGGGGCACTGTATATTATAATAACAGAGGACATTATGTAATATAAGGGGTACTGTATATTATAATAACAGAGGACATTATGTAATATAAGGGGCACTGTATATTATAATAACAGAGGACATTATGTAATGATAGGGGGCACTGTATATTATAATAACAGAGGACATTATGTAATGATAGGGGGCACTGTATATTTTAATAACAGAGGACATTATGTAATGATAGGGGGCACTGTATATTATAATAACAGAGGACATTATGTATTGATAGGGGCACTGTATATTATAATAAAAGAGGACATTATATAATGATAGGGGGCACTGTATATTATAATA